>NC_133220.1:16808413-17109663 GCF_040436345.1 Pagrus major | reverse complement strand
CAAACTTGTATCCACTAAAAGTGCTTGTTTTTATCACTGACAGACTGAGGTTGTTATTCTAAGTGTCTGACAACGTTATGGACACGATTCACATGAATATAGACTTTATGTTCAATAATAAGATCTGTTCTGTTACCAAAAACACAAGTGTTGTTCAAGGAGAAGTCTCCTTTTCAGACCCACATTAACATTACCACTTTCACGTTGAAGTATGACGTCTAGTTTGTGTCAGATGAACACCTTAAAGGGCTCCAATGTTTTTGGACCATAGTATGAGTCAATCTCCTCAAACTCCAAAATAGCTTCTTTGATCAGATTCTTCCACCCAGGTAAATTTCTTTTAAAACTCACATGGCTCGTTTGTAACAGGCTTTTTGTCAAAAAGTCTCCCACCCCAGGCTGAGATAACCCTAACGACATCACCAGGGGTAATATATTATAATATTCAGACTTCAAAACCTTTTCTCTGTTTTCAAGGGCTGAGTATACCCCCCATGACAAGTTAACTGACTTTGATGTGTAAAATTGGTGGAGTGCCCCTTTAAGTCTTTTTGTGATTGTGTGCAGGCCTGTTTCATGGTGTTTTGGCCGGCAGATGGACAGCTGTCACACACTGGGACACATTAAAGTCGAGGAGGGAGGTCTCCTCTTCACAGTAGCTGAAGGGAACTCCCCGGTCCTGCAGTGTCCCGTTAGTTGTGGCAGACTGTCCCTTGAGACCCTCATTAGCAGGGCAGTGATGACTGAGTCTGAGTGAGCGCTGTGTGGTGGAGCTCCACTGGGGGCCCTGTGGAGGGTGACCATGCCAGTGGGTTGGTCTGGGCAAGAGGAGGGGGGCAGTGCACTTGAAAGAGCAGGGGACACGGTGGGTGCAGAGAATCTCTCCAGCGGCCCTTTTAGTGCAGATCAGGTGTCAACACCGCATGCCAGAGTTTATATAGCATCGGGCAACAAGTTGTGAGGAAACTTGATCCTCTTAGGGCGGCGGGTTGGCTTTCCTCACACTCAGGCAGCCCTGTGGCGAGCCACCAAGCCACGGTTTCCCCACTACTTTGGGTGTGCATTACCTCTTCAACAGTACTAAACCATCCCTCCCTCACCTCTTGCCCCCCAGTGTGAATCCTGTCCAGCAACGCTCAGGTTTCACAGACACCGCCGATAAAGCCCTCTGACGACAGCCCTGTCGGCCTTGTATAAAGCAGAAAGAGGATCGTCTGACGTGAGCCGCTCCCTGGGCCTGGTGTGTGTGGAATGCCCTGAAGAAAGAGAGGAGGACATCGCCACTTCTAAGAGGACGACACCGCTACTTCTGTCGCTCCCTTCATCTCTGCATGTAACACTATCTCTGCTCGTGTACTATGGCAGCGTAGTAGGCTCCTCTGCTCAGATTGAACTCGCATCTCCTCCCTCCACCACCCATCTGACTCCATCCTATCATTGTCTCTCAGGTCAGGGCAGGCTTGGTTTATCTCTCCAGATGAATGAGGATGATAAAACATATCTGCCGTTGTGGTTGGATGAAAATGGCAGGCGAGTATAAAAGAAAACACTTGACTCATGATCCTTTCGACAATTTCTCACCTTTTCCTTGAATGATACTCTCACTCCAACTCATTATCGACCTATCAGCAGTGATGGAATGTAATTAAGTACATTTACTCAAGTACTGTACTTAAGTACACCTTTGGGGTACTTTACTTGAGTATTCCAATTTTCTGCTACTTTATTCTTCCACTTCACTACATGTGGAGAGAAATGTACTTTTTACTCCACTGCATTTATCTGATAACTTTAGTTACAAGTTACTTTGCAGACTGCGACTGCATCAGAGCCAAAGCAGCACAATTTTTAATTGATGTATTTTATCTACAACTGGATAGAAAAAAAAGGGGTTTCTAATAATCAGAAAAATGGTGAACATCAGGTTGATTAATTGGCCAGGTCAGTAACGACGGCAATACTTTATACTTTTTATATCAGATACTTTTAGACTTTTACTCAAGTACTATTCATATGGGTGACTTTCACTTTTACCAAAGTAATATTTTAAAAGGATATCTTTACTTTTACTTTAAGTATGACGTCGAGTGGTTTTTACAACACTGCCTATAACCCGCACTGAGGGAGAGACAAAAGGCGCCACCTGGCACTGGCACTGGCACAAGAGGTGTCCTGAAGAGTCCTATCTCCACTGGCAACTTGGCACAAGCAAACAGAACTACTAACTATGTTTACAGTGGCTTTATAAAAACAAGATAGATGTGAATTGAAACAGAGATTGTTCATGTCAGGACACATCAATCATCTAGAAGAGAAAAAAAAGATCAGATTTAAAATCTCAAAAGCGGTTTATGGGAATCCTCCTCATGGGAATAAATCAGTTTTATTGGTAATGCTGTGTTGAGTTTGATGACTTCTCCATGAAGCTCATTTGTGGACCCAAAGAGGGAAAGCTCTAAATCTCCAAAGTCTGGCAAGACACTCTGCCCGATTCACACTCTTGGAGCCTGGTTTCGTTAAGAAGTGAGTATTCCCATGATGCCTCACTTTGTATGAGCTCACTCTGGATTGCTATGAAGTGTTTTTTTTTTGTTCCACAGCGAGGCAAGTCCTGATAGCAGGAGATGGATGAGCTCTGCTTTAAGTGTGAGGATAAGTCTTCTCCGCTGTGAGAAATGACCTTTATTCTCTCCACAGGGAAAGTTGGAATATGCACTCTGCACTCCTTGAACTAGACTTGATTTAGTGTCGTCTGTCATTTCATTATAGTCCCATCCTGTTTTACTGAGGTGTATTACGTTATCAGTTATAACAGGCATCCAAAAGCACCCTACTATCGCTTGAACAAGAATATATGGTAGATGTATTAATGAGGACTATTAATAGTAATGCTAAGACAAATGCATTCACAGATGCCGTATATAGCTGTGAAGAACCTTCTCAGCTCTTGTAAACAATCTTCTCATGTGTGACAGCATATCTGACAGGAAGTGCAGTAAACACTCTTTAAAGCAATCCAAAATAAATGATCCTCATTTGGAGATATAGTTCGGATGTTGTAAATATTGCTTTAAAAAGGTTTACACATGGAGGTGAGAGTTATTGGTTTATGCGATGTGAGTCTGGTGATGTGGGCCTCCAAATACAGCAGATACTAGAACCTCACAGTCACTCTTCAGGTGATATATTATCCTAAGAAAATATTTGTTTCCGCTCTCCTGTAGTGACCTTCTCGGTGTGTTTACTTTCCATTCACATGGCTTACTGTGCCACCTGAGTGACCAAACAACTCAGGGTAACTGTAAACAAAACTTCTCAAAAACACAGAGGAAGATACAGATTGGCTCTAATTCATCTTTCCACGCTGACAAAAGTGATCTTATTAATCCAAATTATTTGCTTCATGATTGATTAAAGAAGTAGTTTGACATTTTAGGAAATGTTCTTACTGCTTTTTAGAGAGTTAGATGAGAATTTCAATAACACTCTCAAATCAGCCAGTTAGCTTAGCATAAAGATTGGAAACGGTAAACATTTAGCCTGGCTCTGTCCGAAGATAACCAGTTCACCTGCCTACAGTATTCTCTGGAGTCTCTTCAGGTTACCTGGCCAACAAGACTCCAGGAAGTAACTATATATATATATATCTATATAAAAAATATATCACTTACTGCAGCTGTAATAACTTATGGGCGTAAGTTGAAACAAGTCAACGTTAACTTTTGGTTTCATGTGGGACATGAACAACAGTCTCCTTTTGCTTGACCGATCTATCCACCCAGACAACTGACATTCTTTTCTCTACATTAATTCCTTAATTGACACACGAAAGGCAAAAAATGCTTTGTGACAAGATTTAACTTGCTAATTGTGCTAATAAGTGTCTGTAGAATGGATTTTGTTCCCTTTGAACAGCCCCAGCCACTCGTTTCTCCCTTTTTCTAGTTTTTATGTTAAGATGAGCTGACTGGCTGATAGCTGTATCTTTATATTGATTGCAAAGACATGCGAGTGGTATGGACCTTCTCAAACCATTCCTTTGATTGGATGAATACGAGTTATGTTCTGCTAAAGAAATCATCTTAAAATGGAAAGGCTGATGCAAGAGCTGGTGGTAAGGTGGGTCACGCGAGTCTGAGCAGAGACGATAACCTGTTACCATAGCGTGTCGTCTCTGCTCTGGACCTAACGTCTGCGGCTGGATTCCACCCAACTCACTCAGAGATAAGAAGTCTGCGGAAATCAAAACAAAAACCCAGATCTGATCTCCCCCTTCAAGTCTGTCAGCTTTACCAGAATGGCCACCGATAAGGCCGGTCCATCATGTCATAATAAGCAACAACATCACTGAGCTGCCTGTCTGCTGGAGTCTGCTTTCTGCTCTCCCAGTTCCTCTTCCAGTAAAGGGTCTCAGCAAACAGATGGGAAGGCAGGCAACAATAGAGCATGAGACAGAGAAAAAAATTTACATTCATACATTTATTTTGTTACCATATCGCAAAAGCTTTCCTTATACATAAAAGTGACACATTGAAGTTGGTGAGTTTGAGATTTCCCTCTCTAACTTTCCGCAACCCAGTGTGAGCACTCTCTCAGCATGAAAGAGCCTTGCGTGAAATGAAATCTGGGCGCTCCGAATGTTATCCAGGAGATCTAACTCAAATACCCCCATCCCCTCCATGCAACAACAAAGGGATGCTCTGCTGATAATCTGTATTCCGTGCATTGACAGTGAAAGGGAGGGGGGGGGGAGCTGCAAGTGAGTCGAAAAAGCAGCGGGATCATCTTCAGCTGCTGTTAGACAATGTTTTGGAGGGGGGGTGGCACTTTTGTTTGAAGTGGAAGATAAGAAAGGCAGATGAGAAAGAAAAGGGATGAGAGTCCAGCAATACCCATGAAGCAAATAGCGTGCAAAGCGATGGCAAAACAGCAATGGCATGGTCATCATAACGCATGGAGGTTGAATCCAGAGATTGAATGAGACAAAGCTATAATCATAATCCAAACATGACAATAAGAGCAGCTGGAACAGGATACCAAAAGCATATACAATGCTTTGTTTACCACTACTGCGAGCGATGTTGGGCCATTGACAGGCATCTAATTTGAGACCTTCAAATACAGTCAACATGGGTTATTGGTGAAGTCAGTGTGGTTATATATAGCATTTGTTTTCTGTGAATGTCATTCAGTGCAAGAGGCTGTATGGAGAGCTTGAAGGCTGCAGGCCCTAATCCTATCTGTCACTCTTAATAAGGACTGATATGTTGATCAGTGACATGTTTGGGGAACTGGATGCAAAACTAGTGAAACATTGAAAGGCTAAGTCTCGTTCATTTGTGTTCTTCCAAACAAGGTGGACTTCAAACTAAACATGGACCTCACTTATAAACACCTAAAGACGCCAAACTTGAAGGAATGGTTCAAGATTTTTGGAAACACGCCTATTTGATTTCATGCTGAGGATTAGACGAAAAGAACGATACCGTTCTGATGCTTGTAGGGTGCACAAAGCTGTAGCTAGCAGATGATTAGCTTAGCTTAGCATTAAGACTAGTAAAAGTTGGAAACAGCCCGATACTGTCCAAAGGTAACCCCTAAAGTCCTGTTTGTTCGATTTTTACAAAAACTGAAGTCTAGAAACAGCTGTGTTGAAACCAGCTGAGAGTCCAGGAAGTCACTACTCCCCTCCAGGAAATGGTGAAGCACGTAAACTGTGAATCATAACCTTTTTATATTTAGTTTCTTTTTTGTTTTTTGTACAGTTTAAACAAAGGATATATAACGTGTTAATTAGTGAACTTTAGACAAGCTGATAGTGGAATTTGTTACCTTCTGACAGAGCCAGCATATTGGTTTCAACCAGTATTTATGCTAAGCTAAGCTAATTGGTTGCTGGCTCTACACTGTATCTCTCTCTCTCTCTGTCTATCTCTCTGTCTGTTACTCGCATATCTCGAAAACCATTTGTTTAATTTACTTCACATATGGCCAGTTTGCTAATGAGGACCCAAGGAAGTGCAGTGTCAAATTTTGTGCAACTTGGACATGTGACACGTTCAATATTAATACATTTGGAATAAACGGCAAACACCGCCATGTGCAGCAGCAGGGGTGTGGCTTCAGTGTTCTGGCTTCATGGCTCTGCAGACTGAAGCTGGGCTCACACATGATCCCTCTCACATGATCTCATGGGGAAGCAGACGTAAACAAATGGAGATTAGAGATGTCATCAACCAGATTTTAAATTGTCAGTATCACACATATTTGACATTATTTGGGCAGCCCTGATGAGTCTGTGAGTAGTTCAGGAGGCTTATTACTTGACCTGTAAACCCCTCACATTACCAGATAATCTGTGCTGAGCAGCATGATTTGAAACATCTAACTCTCATCAAGAAAGCAAATAAACATTTCTATCAAAATGTTATTTTGTACTTTAAAAGTCCAATTAGAAAAATCATTCTGAATTCAATATCATGTTTACATATGATTGGAACAGTCGCTACAATCTCTGCTGTCCGCAGATGCAAATCACGAGTTCAACATTGGTGTTTCATTGTTATCGCTAAGTGCCATGTTCCTGTTTACAATTCCCAAATTAAGTCATTCTGTGAGTAAATGGATGGATGTTTCATTTCAGAGATATGAGCAGTTGGAGTATGAACTCTCTCCTTGCACAGCTCCCTTAACATATTACAGCTTTTTACATGCCATGTCTCGAGCCAAGTGGATGTGCTCCAAGTGACATTATAGGTTTCCACAATGTTATCCAGTTCTCAAGATCCCCGTTAAAGCTGAACAACTGTTGCCAGAGACAAGAAAAGGCCACGATAAAAAATGTTTAAAAAATCACTTTCTGAATGGAAGGAGACCTCAGAGAGGAGAAAGAGGGAGAGATTGTTTGAAGAATGGATGCAGGGTCGTGGGAATCTTCTGTCATCAGAGCAGATACTTCAGAAGTTGAGAGTTGTCAGGAGAAGATGTAGCTGTTACACTGTGCAGATGCAGAAGCAGAAATGTTCAAGGGCTTGCAGAGAAACATTCTCAGACTCGAGTATTATTCTATGAAACTCTCCATGTTTCTCTGTTTTGATGAGAAACATTCTGGCTTCATTTGAAAGAACCTTTGACATGTGGAATCCATATAAATTTCACCGTGACATGGGCGCATAGCTCTTAGCCCTTTTTTGGTATGTTTCCAACCTGCAAGGTATTTGTGAAGCCTTTCATGTTGTGCTGTCATTGTATGGTTTTGTTAAAAAAAGTAAAAGCCCAGCCCAGTATTCAAGGTACTACATCCATCTCTGACAATTTTGCACTTCGCAATGTGCATCAGACATTTGAGATAAACTAAATTAGCCTCCAAATAGCGTTAAAGCTACTTGAAGGTAAAATTATACTTTCTCTAAAACAGTGGACAGAAATACAGTTCGTCCATGACAAAAGTAAGTAAGACATACAGGGACAGGTCGCCCATCAAATTCTGCTGATCCTTTTTTTCCTTAGTAGCACAACTGTGTCATAAGCTAGCAACTAACGGCTACTTGTGCTCTGAAGGCAAACGTGCCTGCTAACTTCGTCTTGTAAAATACAGCAAACAAAGCACACATAATACGACTGCAAACCCCACTGAAGATTCCCCTTTTCAGAGTGAAATTAAATCCCAAAGAAAATGTATTTCTCCTGCTGAGCATCTGTCTACGGTGTCCCGGGTCGCAGCTGCAACATTGTTAAGGCAGGTCATGGACGACCTGAGGTCACCATGTGACGTAAAACTGACTGACGGCAGGCAGGTCATTTTATTTATAGCTAGATTGTTATTCATTGTTAAACATTTTTCTCGATGAGGGCCATGGGCAGGCCTTTACATTGACGTTCTTTTATATTTTTTGTTCTTCATTCTACGATGAAGAAGAAAGAAATGAAGACTTCATAATGCAAAACTCTGATGTTTTGATCCCGTCTCAATATTGGAATCATTTAGAAGATGTGGGAAGAGTTCATCAACATTAAGAGAGAAATGACCCACCGAGATTTGAAGTAACAAAAGAGGGCGTCTATTCCAAGTGAGGCTCCACAGCTCCTGGAGCCTCAGAAACACTCTCTTATTAATAACATCCATGTTAAATGTTGCTGGATGCAAAATTCAATTAGAGGGGGACCCTTTCACTCTGAATAATTATCACATGTGATTTCTGTGTAGAGGTCTCGGCTCACTTACCGCCGCTCTGACTGACAGGCACCTCTGCAGACAGTGAACTGGTGGAGCCAATACAGCACACACACACACACACACACACACACACACACACACACACACACACACACACACACACACACTGTGAATTGGGATAGGCTATAAAGAGGATATTGTATTGGATGCATTGTTCTTTCTTCATACACAGTAAATTGTGGTTGAATTTAATGGTTGTTGCCTTTAAAAACAGATTTGAAAGTTAGATCTGGGTCACTCTTAATACATGAGTCGTTTTATATCTCCCTCTGTGCATTTAAACAAACAAAAGTGCACTTTTTTGGTGAGGCATAATGTTTTCTCTGAGGTCATCGGCTGGTGCTGTTTGGTGCCGTGGGCTCTCATTCAGTTTAACAAATGAGGGCTGAGACAATTGTGGCACTCGGTCAGTCGTGGCCTAGTTTTGCGGCTGCACAGGCTGTATATAATACCACATGATGTGATGTCAAAACACACAGCCGTAAAATGGTCCACCACCAGTTAAGTCAGTATTTGTTGGACTTATAAACTGGGCTCCATGTAGAGGCTCAGTTAAACAAATAAAAACAACAAAGTCTGAGAAGATGTTGTAGCTGAATTTACAGCCAAATTTAAATTAAACTGTTAAATGGAGTTGTTGTCTTCCACAAAGACATTTTCATTGGCATTTGTTCATACTGGCGCACACAAAGGCAACAAAACGAGCCATGCATGTGTGTGGATCATTCTCTCACTCTGTGTCTTTGCATTGCATGCCTGGCACTCCAACTATCTGTCTGCTTTGGCTGTGGCCCGGCTGTTGTTTCTCTCCAGGCTCACGCTCTGGAGATAAGGACAGGAGAGGAATCGAGATAACGCAGAGGCCCAGACATACCCCCCCTAAATCCCCGGAGAGCCAACACTGTGATAGTCTCATTCCAACCCTGATTTAGTGACTCTGACACTACATAATTACCCCGTAAGCACAGATAATCACAATCTGTATCAATGAGCAATTAGTGTAGACATGGGCTGACGGCTCCCCTGGGGATGCCGTGATGGAAGCTTGCAGGGAAGCTTGGGAGGACTGGTGCTCTGATATACCTTATGACAAAGTGTTAAGCCACAACTTGTTCCTTTAAAACCTGCATTCTGTCTTAGATGGACACACTAGCTGCAGCATCACATCGGCCTGTCTTTGGGTATTTGGAGGCAAAATGTGATCCAACCCTTTGTTTTGATGACCAAAATCAGGCCAGCTGTATACTCCAAACAAAAGTGTATTTGGCACGTTCTCCAAGGCTAATGAACTGCTGCTGAATATGTTTCTGCAAACAAATGCCTCACTACTCGCTGCGGCGTGGGGTCTGTTTGTTTAACGGCAGACACGTCAGCTGGAGGAGCATGCAAGTTCAGTGGGGAGCAGAGCCCGCTCGCAAGCCCCTCAGAAAAAGGAGTAAATACTCACAGAAACACTTACGCGAAATGTCAAACAATCGCACGGCGTTGTTGACTGAAGTGCTGAAGTGTTCAAAGCACAATGAGGTGATTCTTTTGGTTGCAAACTGAAAACCATCTCCAAAATATGGTCATTTCAGAGCTTTGACTTAAATAGAATGCATACATGTGTTTATCACCATTTTACTCAGTCAAAACCCCTCTCTCTCTCCTGCTGTTGGTACGTCCCACCGTCCTGTCCTCTATTTCCTGACCCTTTGCTGTCTCGTCGGTGGCGTCCAGAGACTCCGAGACCCCTTTACTTGCTGGAGGAACAGACATAACCCAATAAGTCAGTTTACTGCGGCGGTCAAAGGTCAGACATTTTAACAGACAAGTACACAGACATGATCGGCTTCTGCTCTGGAAACTGGAGATAGCTTTGGATTTGTGCAAGCCAACACAACATATAAAGGTCACTGGCGAGGTAGTGAAGAGCATGTTATTATCTTGCAAGTGTTAAAAACATTGTTTCCAAGACTCGCAATAACCCTGGAGCCATAACTCTAAGTTATAAAGATTTTACAATTCAAAAAGCCATTACTGCTATCTTTGTAGACAAAAGTTTCCATTGCAAATTAGATGGAAGAATTGTATCATCTTACATCGACAATCAACATAAAACTCTTGATTTTATTGTAGTAAATTATGTGTTCTGAGTATAGAAAACTGGGTCAAGGGTGAGGATTCCCAAAAATAAAAAGGATGTCTCATTCCCTCATGATGAATTACTGGTACAAGCTCCCCTCACCTCACCTCTCTTTAAACTTGTTAAAAATGTTTGAGCATGTTTGTAATTGAGGCAACACCCAGCCGCTTCTGTTTAGCTGACATTTCATGTGGATTGGCCCAAGGCAGGATTTGATCCCAGCAGCAGCCTCTTAAGACAGACATAATTGAATAGTTAAAAGGCTGCTCTATGATAACCATTGGCTTTATTGTTCTAATCTAATTGCTTTAATTTTATTTTCCAAAGGGGGAAAGTGCGTCAGAGTTCCAACAGGCACTTTTCTCTTTACATGCATTCAGCAAAGCTCTATGTAATGTCATAAAGCTCCCTCAGATTACCATTTCTGACCCACAGACGGCTGCAGTATATTATCATGACCACTCTTGTTTTGGTGTCATGCCTTTACAGACCTCAGTGCAAATGTTAGAAAGGGAGCTGCAGGAAGGGTTTTCTCCTGAGGTTTAACATTCCCTCACTTCATCTCCACCTCCCCAGCGGTGTGTCTGAACAGAAAGCGGAGGCTTGTTAAAATCAAGGGTCTTATGTAATCATACTCCAACCAGGGCAAAACAATCACAACTCAGCATGACAGGGAGTCAAAGTTCAAGAGAGACATGTTATTCATTTTGAGAGAATACTCCAGGGTCTTCAGAGCAACTTTGTTGGATTGACTTTCTGTCAGGAAAATAAAACAGGAATGCATGACCCTGCATCACCGATGCTCTGATCAGTCAGAGCGGTCATGTTTTTCCTCCTGACTCCCCCAGAGAGAGGTTATCACTCCACCCAATCACACATATCTGACTACTTTAAAAAGTTTTGTGACTGTTCAACATGTTTTATCCTTTGTGCCCTAATTACCCTCAGAAAGATGAGAATGGTGATGTTCTATATGTTTTGTCAATACATCCCAATTGATCCTAATAAGTATTACCTGTGTAGCCTGTTTAGTCTTCTGTGCCATTTAAAAACACATCAGTGAGCCATAGTGTTGCACTGGGTGACATGTTTCTTCATGAACATGGGCACTCAAGTGCCAAATCTGCAGCTGAAAATAGTCCCCAATAAATACATCTATAATAGTCCCCCAATAAATACATCTATTACTCATGTATGAGTAGTGTGACCAGCCATTTTCAGAAATTATTTAAGTTTAAAAAAACAACTTTAAAACCTTATATTAAAGATGTAGCTATGTCTTTTGTAGGAACAAATAGGCCACAGACACAGGGATGTCAGAAAGTACTAAGATGAACCAACACATTGTTGGTATTGGTCTTTTCACAGGACTTGTTGATAGAAACCAAATATATAATAATATTGTTAGCCGTATCCTTTAACTAAATAGGAATTATCATGTTATTTTAGCAATATTGGGATAAAGACCACATGGCCAAAAGTATTTGGACATCTTAACACAAGCACAAATGGACACCAGCATTACATCCATATGTGATTGTTGAACATCGCCCCGCTACTCTTATAGGAAGGCCTTTCACAAGATTTTGACGATTCACACTGAAATGACAGCTGACTGCAGCAGAGAGGAGAACAGACAGCAACAGTATGATTGGCTGATACATCATAAAAAAAATCTGGTTGGTTTAATTTAAATCATAGACGCCCATCGTCAGCTGATCACGAGAAAGAGAGAGAAAGAAATGAGTCGCATGAGATAGTCTTGTTGATTAAACTTACTCTAAGCTTCATTAGTGTGGCTGGACGATGATGTTCATCAACAAGGCGTTTAAATTTATCGCAAAGGTGTCGGATGGAGTAGAGCTCAACACTGCACCATGTAATGCTCTGTTCATTAGTGATGTTATTTTCCTTTGTATAATGTGAATCTGAATATCTGGCATGTCCACGTAAACATGAACTCAGCTGTATTTGACCTTTGACCTTGTGCTGCTGGATGAGCCTCTGATGACACTGCAACAGCTGTGGCTGCTATTCTCTCTGCTCACAGACACTGTGTGAATGGAGCATCATGTTTGAAGCGTGAGGGGTAAGCACGGACAGTATGCGAAGGACTCTGTAATGAGAGACCCTCAGTGCGCAGGGAGAGAAGTCGGTAAAGCTGTAAACACTTCCGAAGAATATCCCTCTCCGTCAGACTCCTGCCAGTGCATTAAAAGTGCTACAGTAAACACTGCTGCTCCTCTGGTGGAGGTTTCAAAGACACCACCAATAAATTTTATAATGCACACTCGCTGTGTGATGCTGTCTTGGCTGTTTTCTCATTTTAAATTCCTGTTTACTTTACACAAAAATGGGTCCCACCTACAAGGAGCTCCATCAACACTGAGTGAAAAGGTATTTATTTGAATTTCATGCATGGGCAGATTTATATGTGTGTGGGCGCCTGGGTCTGTGTCACAAAGGTTGATTAATTCTGACACAGGTTGACAGTTCTCTTGCAGCAGTGATATATTTTACCACACATGTGCAGGGGATTGTAGGGCATTTAAACTGGTCACCTTTCCCCTGTGAAATTATCCTTTAAGCTTGATAGCTGTGAAGCAGGTCTCCCCTAATATGTCAGGACGGGACTTAAAAAGCCTGTGTGATTTTTATAGTGTAGTCAGGATCTGGAATAATAACAGACTAAACTGAGTACAAACAAGTAGGTGTTCCTGTAACTCAAGTAAATGTAAAACAAACTTATTTTTGATAAAAAAATGAATTCCCTCAAAAAAGTACAATGATTGTTTTTAGTAGGAGACAATAAGAGGTCCTTCGATTCCATATTTCTTTATATATTTTGGTCCATCCTTTTCATGGGCTAGGGTCAAGGATAGCCTCATGAGAGTAGAGGGATCTGAGATCCGAGTCTGGCAATTGTCTTTTCTTTCCCAAACACACAATCTGTCAATCACAGACACTTTACACAGCAATTGGCTGCAGCATGTGAAAGCAGGCAGGGTTTAATCGTTTTTGTGATTCATTGCAGTGAAACTAAAATGACACATAAAAGACAGTTTCGTGGAGAGGGATAAGGGAGCCACTGTTATGCAGCCTGAAGGAGGCTATAACAGTTTGGCTGTTCTCCCTGCATGACCATGTGGAACAAGTATAAACTCTTGTGCTGTCAGACATGGTAAGATGACGTGTCGTATGACCCAGTTCGTTTCAAACATGCTGAATTTATATTAGTACCTTATTAATATTGTAAATATTACCTTTCTGAGTTAGAATTTCTTTTCCAAAACTGCATAGTGCACATTTAGTGTATGGGGCATAGGTACAGTGTAAATATCCATTCGGTGACAGTCGAAATAAAATGGGAACATCGTCAATATATCACTATAAACAAAACCCGGATTCCCCAAAACATTTTAAAGTATTTATATAATATTCTATAGGTTAAGTGTATTTTAAACTGCACTACATGTCATAAAATACTACTGGCAAAGGTTAAAACTGCTCTGCATTGTAGGAGTGATTCAGAAGGCTAACAGACGTCAACAGTGTATCTCCCGCCCTTGATCTGCCCGCTGACTATGTCCAATCCTGCAGGTGGAGTTGGTGTGGACAGGCCATTTTGTTCTCACAGACACACAGGGGGGACAGATCCGGGGTAATCCCATTAATCTTTTGTTCTGTGACATCCAGACTGAAGAGAGTAAATAGTGAAACACTGCCACCGGTGATCTCCTTAAATGTGTTAGGCAGCTCATCAGGCTTTGATTTATGGTGTTATTCTCTTTGGGACCAAGGAAGAGGTGAGTAGCAGATACACGGTGACGGCAGTTTGAATTAGTCGCCGTATACTCGCTTGTATCAGGACTGTCCGAATGTGCTCTTTGCAAAATTTCACTTGCATTTCAGTTTCATTTGAGATGCAAGCTGAAAATATATGATATATATTCTATATGATATATATATATATATATATATATATATATATATATATATATATATATATATATATATATATATATATATATTTATATATATTTATATTCATTTTTTATTTTTTCATATTTATTCCAAAGAGCTTTTATTTGTTTTTGTTTTTGTTTTTATTTTTGGGGTTTTCATTTTGAAGTTTAATGATTGGCTCATGTATTTCTTTCAGTGAGTTTTTATTATCAAAGGATGCCGATAGACCTTGTTCACCTGGCGGCCATTTTCCTTCAACGTCACACTCAGGGTGGGAAACTTGAATACTGGCATAATGTAATGCTGCTGTGTTCCAGGTTGCAAGTTGTATAAATGTAGGTAATCTGACAAATTGTTGTCAATTTACAGCTTCCCAACTGATCAGCAACTGGAAAGATGATGGATAGTGAAAATCTGGAGGCACATTTGGCCAAATTTCAAGGTAAAACAACATGTTTGATAACTCGTTAGCTGATGTTAGCATTCAACAACTTCCTCGCTAACATTAGTGTTTGGCTACATCCGGTGTGTTTCACTTCTAGGTTTAGACAAATTCTGAATCAATTTACACCTCTCTTCATCAAATCACGTTAGCCAGAATGTGGTTGAACGCTATCGTGAGCTGCTGTCTAAAGGAAGCTAACTTTATCCGTTGTCTTTATAGTTGCTAATTAATCCGGAAACAGTGAGGCGATAACAATTAGTCCGAAATTGGCGGACAAGACTGAATTAACTTTTCAGTGTTGTTACGTGATGGCACAGGGTTAATTTGAGTTTGTTGCGTCATGTATAAAAAGTAATTGTGAGAAGGACAGGTCATGTCTTCAGATATTTTCACTATTTATTAATATCATTTTGGCGGATCTAATAGTTCTAATGTAAGTGACACTAAAACATGTTTGAGTATCAGATGTGCAGTAAAAGAACACCGACAAGCTTCCGTATGCCAACACCAACTCCCCTGCTACTCTTCCTCTACCAGGCTGTGTGTTGAATGATCCAGGGGGATTATGGGATGCTCGGCACACCAAATAATATGCCATCATGTTGACAGACATGTTAAGCCGTCTACAGCTCTTGTGTGGCTGTAGCTGGGCATACGTATCACATGAGAAGCAATAATTGACTCACATTCGCTCCCTGCAGGCTTCTGTGCAGTAAACAGCAAACTTAACCAACAAACATAAGCTGTCATAACAGAAAATAAGAGACTGTGATGACCAATACAGTAGCTCCACTGCTGCAGCTGTTAAACATGATCGAAACTGTGAGCTGTAGTAAAGAAAACATTTATAACGTATGAACATTTCAAACAATGTAAGAATTATGGGATTTTTAATAGTATTTTTTAAACAGAAATAGACTCTAAAGTGGTCTAACAGATGTGGATGAGGTCAATCATTTCCCTGAGCTGTTGCTCATTCCCCTCGAGGTCTTGTGACCTACCTGAAGCTTCTTGTTGCAGCGCCTCAGACATTAATTACTGGCAATACTAAACATGTCAGAGAGCCTGAGTGGATCTGGAAAGGAAGAGCGTGCCGCGTAGGAAGTGGAAATCTCCACACAGTCATCAGTGGTGAACCATACAGTACGCACGCATCTCATGAGCTGCCTGGAGGCGGCTCAACACTCTCCAGAGCAGATGGACTTCCTTTAAGGTGCAAAGGGCAGAGAGTTTATTGAGCACAAATCCTATGGGTGTCTGAGTGACTGAAAAGGGGGAAGTTCATTCCATACATGCAGACACAAACACGCACACTGTATTGAACCAGAAGAGCTTTTTTTTTCAAAACAGGAGAGATATGGTTTTTAGTGTTGTGGCCATTGCACCTGGGGTCTGTCGTCCTGGTCTGGAAGAGGGCCTCCATTTCACAGATGGCAGAGCTGATGTAGGCCGTGGGCTTTCCGTGCAGGGTTTTTGATTACATGACCTGTTTTCAGCGCTTGTGGGAAGGTGTGGAATGTGGAAAACAGTCTGTCTGACAACGTGCAGCTGGTTTGAAAAACAAGAAATCAATCAAATCCGAGGCTAATTAAAAAAGTATGACTGGAGTTACATTAAGCACGATTTTCTCTGAGTGTTGTCATTTAAAATAACTTGGAAGATGTCACACAATGAAGATTAAACTGGCCTGTGTAAGCACTGGTTGACTAGGCTGACAGCAGTATTATCTGCTGGAGTGTCAGTGAATAATGAACATTCAATCTAGCACTGTTCTCTTTGTATACCCCTGTGGCCAATATATTAACATGTGCTGTCTTATTCCATCGATCCACTGCACTAATCCACTCCAACATTTCATTGTCACCACGTCTGGGTGTCAAACTCATGCCCCTGTCAGAGCATGAAAACACATGACAGTGAGATTTAAATTACTCGCCACAAACTCATTTAAATAGCACAAAATGTCAGTTATTATCATTATTAATAATTGTTCGGGCTGGCAATTCCAACATCTTCGGTTCTCGTATGACACTTAACATAATTTGCATTCTTATTTATAGATGTCTCTTGTGACCAATCAAAAGTTTGAGGTGTTTGCTTGTTGACAGAAAGTCTTCAAGGTTACGGGAGTCAGTGAAAATCCTATTTTAGCAGCCAAACGAGCCATCTGCTACATCTCCACTGTTAATTGGCTGCAGGTTGACATGTTTTGCACAGAGTTTCCTTCCTTTATCCCGCCTCTCTGGACACACGGCTTTATGCTTCATTACGTCACAAATGGAGGTAAGAAATATCGTTTACGTCTCTGTTTATTAATGGATATCTTCATAAGTTTTAATCATTTCATGAACTAATTCACAGGTATAAGCGACATGAACATTTTTTTATTAGCAGGGGTTTAGACTCTCATCCTCTGCTGCAGATGAAGCCAAACTCAGCCATAATAGCCCACGCTGCTTCCCATCACCTGCCCCTACCTAATGACACCTGCACCCCCTCCGTGTGTAAACACACATACACTTGCTCACACACAGAAACACACATCTTTCCTCATTAGTGTGCTTGGTCTCCATGGAAACACTAAACAGGTGACAGTACTCCAAAGGGGGAAGGTTTGGGGAACTGACAGGCTACCATCCTGCATGTGTATCTTGGAACAAGTGTTTGTTTGTGTGTGTGTGTGTGTGTTTGTGTGGTTAGCTGTGCTTCCTGTGTTGGCTGTGAAGCGTAGGACTTTGGCTGTGATTGCGCTCAGGCTTAGCTGTGTCTGGAAAGGCCGGACAGTGCCAGGTCACAGTGACAGGACAAGTCAGCTGCCTCTGGCCAGTGACGTCCTCCTCGTGCTTTAAAACTCATGCTGTAGGTAGCTCTGTCCTTCGCAGAACCACATCAACACACACCTCTGAATAATGCAACACACAGAAAAGACACACACGAACGTGGCCGCATTATCTGTCATCTTGTACAGCTGTTCCCTGGGAATATATATCCCTGGAGTTGCCACGGGAGAAAGAATCTATGTTTGATTTCATATACGATGGAGTTTTAAAAATCTTTTAATTCCTGACATTATTTTTCTAAATATTGCTGAGTCAAGTTAATTTATTTTAAGAGCACATTTAAAAGCAACAAACGACGTTCACTAGAGTGCTTTACAGAAGTGACACAATCAGACAAAAGCAGAAACATAATTAGGAATATCAATAATTAAATTAATATAAAGCTTAAGAATCAATAATTTTTGATACGGGTATTTCAAAACACTGAGAATATAGCACAAAGCTCTAATAAATAATCAAATGTCTTACCCATCATGTCTTCATGATAACTGAAGGCTAAGAGATAAGATAAGAGATCAGATGAGAGATTTGCTGCTTTCATTGTATATGGAAAACAAAATGGGCCTAAATGTACAAATGAATCATAATTTCTGCCGAGTTAAAGGTGCAATATATAAGAATTGGCCACCTCTTGAATAGATACTCCAAGCGGTCCAGGCTGGGATCTCGGAGTGGTTTAATGAGACAGGAAAGGCCAGGGCTAGCAGGTTAGCATGCTAACTTCAGTAGATATCTCTGCAACTCAATACTTTGACGTCTCGGACGTAACATCAAAACTCTTATTTCTTCACATTCTGTTAATAATTGAAGTTAATTTTAGATTTTTTTTAGCTACAATTATTACATATTGCAGCTTTAATGCAGTATTTGAGTCAAATTACAGCAGGATTATCAGAATATGAGCATGCTCACAAGCACCAATGAGGTGGGCCAGCTAACAGTTAGTTTCATCAGCCAAGGAGATACTCAGATATGAAGAAATGCTTGGATGTGATGGCAGAGAGACCTTTCCTCTTTAACAGCCGTGATGAGTCCACACTGGATTAGTCGGCTCCTTTGTAAAAAGACTTGTTACCACAACAGATAGGGTTGTTTGTGCACATAAGGAGAAACAACCAGAGGGTGGTCTGGTGGAGTGGGTGCAGGGATAACCCCAATTCGGAGCATGACCAGTTTAATATGTAGGGCAGCCTTAGTGTCGTGCCTGTGGGTTGGAGGACAGATTTCACGAGGGGGTGCAGGGTTAGAGTTCATCATGCTCGTTAGGTCAGGAAAAATCTGCACTGGCAAAAGGGCAGCAAACGTAATGAGACTGTCTCGACAGTCGACTGACTTGTTTCAGCAAATGCCTCAAAATGCCATGTGTTAAGTTCAACTGACCCAGTGATGACCGAAGGAATTACGACTGTTGTCCATCGGGAGCAAAAGAGGAAGTGATGATAGTCACTGAGGGTGGAGTTCAGGGTGAATGGATGAGTCAACAAAATGTGAAGTTTAACACAAGAGACGTCTGTTTGTTTACCGTCTCCTACCGACAGTCATTGTGGTTTTCTTCAAACCACGACCACGATTGTTCCCTAATTTTAACCACATGGTTATTGCTGTAACCATGGCGACAAAGGTCCCCAACCCTTAATGAAGTAGTAACCCAAACCACAGTGCTTCCCCTAACCCTCCTTAACTAAATATTTATTTAAATCCAATCCAGGGTCTTTCCCTACAAAGTGGTGTTATATCATAAAACGGATTTTCTTTTCAAGAAGGATTTGAAATGGTTTTAGAGGAACCAACAAGTGATGTTCTGCTGATAGGGTTGTCGGATCAGAAGACATTTCAATGTGTCAGCTATAAATTACATATTTTGACATTAAATTCATAAATTGAATGACAAAAGCATCCAAGCACTCAGATATTAAATACAATTATTCTGTTAGCTATTTATGTTAAATATTTATATTTAAAGCTCAATCAAACCCCGCCCCCAAAAAAGATAATTGCTACTAACCTTTACAAAGTAGCACAACACAATATTAAATAATAAAAAAAATTAATATGTTTTCCAATTGTCCTATTTATTTATTTTTTTGACCATATGATCATATGACCTACTGAAGGGACCGTCTAAAAATGATATTATATTTTACTTTTTTTCTTACCTTTTGTGTCCATCTATCCAGGGTCCTTTTGTGAGAATCTATTGTATAACATCATATAGTCATGTATTTATTAATAGCTCAGCAGTGAGCTGTGTTTTGTTCTGTTTTTGAATGTCACTTAATTAATAAAAAATTACTTCTTGGTGACCCAAAGGCCTTTTTGACGGCAGACATTTTGAGATGTCATAGCAGACAAAGCACAGGTGGTATTAATAACATCAACACTGTTATTTTAAAGTATCCCAGTAAGCCGTGACAGTGTGACAGTGAGCCAGCATGCACAACACCGGCAGAAGCAGCTAAATGGAATTCAGCCATCGTTAACTTTATTACTAGCACCTGTGCTTTTCCTATTGACATGACATGTCAAAATGTTTTCAGTGAGAATAGGAAACAGTTTCTGCAGAGAAGAACAAGTTAACATGAATCCATATGCTCTCTCAGTATCCCCCTAAAGCCTATGCATCTGTGCGACCCTGCTGTGCCAGAGATAACTCAGTCGGGACTCGAGGAAGGAAAACGGCATGTACAGTAGATTCAAAAGCTGCTACAGGTGAAACACACATCTCTGCTCTGACATGCAGGGCTTTCAGCTCCTGCGTTGAGGGATGACACACATGTAGGGAGGACGGAGGAGAGACTTAAAACATCAGTGTGTCAGCAGCTCTCTCTCCACGGGGGGCTGTCAGACATGAACGAAGTCTCCTCACAGTTCGCTGCACCGCAGGTGAGTGTCAGGCTTGAATCTGCTAAAGCTTCATTAATATTAAAAATTGAACCCACCAGCAGGCAGCGAGCACAGCTGTGCCGGGGAACTTGATGTGGGTGAGGCGAAGAGCTGCTCCAGCTGCGTGAGTGGAGACTGTGAGAGCTGGGGACGGCAGTAGACCCAGTGATGGTGCAGGAACAGCCTTTGTGTGGCGCTATGAAGTGTCGAGAAGATGATCCAATTACAGAACAGCCAAAGGCACCGACTGTCACCAATTTAAACTTGCTTATTTGCCACAGGAAATACCCATAACTTTACCCTTAGCTTTTAGCTTTAGTTTTATTGACAGTAGAGAAATTCGCTGTCAGAGGTTCAGCCAGGTCCCTGTGGATATACAGTAAACGAGTGCCCTCCTCTCTTACCTGGCTCTCTACGTTAATGAGAAGTGACACTGAAGATGTGGCTGATTTCCTACACGGCCCAGGCAGTCGCTTTGCATTAGCAGGGATGACAGCTGATTAAAGGGGGAGGCAGAAAGTGGTATCTCGCTGAGTGACAGTCAAATGAGGGGAAACGCAAGTAAGACAACAACCTGAGAGAGGCAGGAGCTTGATTACTTGATCGCTTCCTCACTCGTGGCTGTTGTGAATACATGCAGGCTCCCCAGCAATTTTTAATGAGAAAAAGATGCAGATGTAGATTGCCCAGCTGAGAATCTATTAGCACTAGCAAAAAAAAATGACACGTTGAATGAATTTGGCAGCATCATGCTGTTTAATTCACTGCTATACCTAAAATGTGTTGTTATCTATTCAGTGAAGAAAACAACACTTAACACCTCAGAGGAATCCGAAGACTGTGCCATTTATAGACTTGTAGCATTTTTGCCGCTGGCATTTCACTATTTGTATCTGACATTTAAACACAGCATATATTTTAAAAAATTAACAATTAACTGCAGTAAATCAAACTCGCCAGGATAAATGAATATTTCTGCAAACCACATATATGTTGAGACTTTAAAATTCTTCAGAATTAGACACTAAAACCACCTAACCGCCAGGGTTAGGAAAAGATCGTTTTTTAGCTTGTGAGTGTGACATGACTGGATATTTTTCAGGAGAACTCAGTACAATTTTCCAGCCGTTTGTTGCGTCCAAAAGTAGATTTTTTTAGGAAAGTCGTGGCCATCTCCAGCCGTTTTTGTGCCAACAAACCGGGTGTTTTTAAGGAGAACTCAGGACAGTTTCCAGCCATGTTTGTCGCAACAAAACTGCATATTTATATGGAGACCTAGGGACATTTCCAGCCATGTTTGTGGAGACCAAACCAGGATATTTTTACAGGTAGACCTTGGGACATTTCCAGTGTTTGTGGCAACAAAAGCAAGTATTATCCGCCAAACAATGATGTTTTCCTAACCATAACCATGTTGGGTTTTGTGCCTAAACCTTACCAGAGCATATGCGCAGCTTTATGACAAGAGAGAAATGGAAAGTTCAACCTAGCTAACATTTATTTTGGCGATTGGGTTGCTGGAAATTGTCCTGATATCTTGTAAGAAACATTCAGTGGGTTCATGCTTACCAATGTTGAAACACGGTCTCGAACAGTGGTCTCTGGCTCCTACAGTCGCCTTGCACAAATGGATTCCCGCATTCCTACATGGAGTCAATGCAAACCTGCAGAGCACACGATTGACTTAACACACTCTCCTAAACTGAACAGACTGTGAGGTCAGCTCATTTGTTGGCTTGCTAAAAGCATCCGACCATCCTCCTTCCCTCTTTCAGTCGGTCCAGTAGCTGTTTCCTGACATTTACAAGTCTAACAGCCATTGTTTGGATAATAAGGGGTTTCCACTACCACCCCCTTATTGCTAGCATATCAGTCCAGAAGGGACCAAAGAAATGTGGCTGCTGATGGTCCCGATGCCTCAGGGAGAGCTGCATGTGGGGTTTCCCCCTGCTGTTTTCAGGAAGGGATTAGTAAATCTATTGTGATTACTGCTGCATTGTGTTCAACCTCGCCTCATCATCTCTTGCGCGCCAAGGTTCTGCCATTCCTCAGGCGTCTCAGCCCCTGATGGCTCTCATTTGAATTTAATCCACATTATACTAATAACCTCAACTAATTGATTAGCATGTTTTACACAAATTAACATGCTTCAGCCAGTCTTCAAGACATTTCAAAGGAAAACAACAAAGCGTGCATGCCACTTAACATTTCCCATACATATCAGTTTACATAACATTGGCTAGGCAAGTGAGTACTGGAGAGGTGAGGGGTCGTGTCAGAGTCCAGTGACCCGGGTCCTGGGTATCTTAGGGGGAAAGTCCCAGCGTGGCGTTGTGGGGTAGCTCAAATTGCAAAGATGTCTTAAAGTCAAAATTCTGCAGGAAAATAATATCACATCCACTGCTGGGCGGCTTTGACCCCTCAGTCAAATGAGTTATGTTGCTAAGGTACACTTGTGTCTGGAGCTCTAAATATATCAAAACTATGAGTTTTTTTGGATTTTAGAGTATTAGCTTTGCAGCCACAAGAGTACAAGGCACTCAAACATGATCTGTTGGTACTGAAGCAATTTATGCGTCATGTTGAAACCTGATTGCAAAAGAAATGGGACGCTACATAAACATTACTACAGCAGAATGTGATAATTTGCCAATCCCTGACAATTTAAATGTGCAATATGTAAGAATTTAGTTTAAAATTTTTAAAAAACAGGCAACAAAGAACACCTGTTTGGAAAAGTAAACAGGTTAATTGTTAACAGGTGATAGTATTATGATGGGCATAAAAGAGGCATCCTTGAAAGGCTCAGTCGTTCTTAAGCAAGGATGGGATAGGTTCACCACTTTGTGAAACACATGGTTGTAGGCTATAAAGGATATTACTACATTTTTTATTTACATTTCTACACAGTGTCCCAACTTTTTGGGAATCGGGGTTATATTTTTCCAGTGAATAAACAAAAATGTTTCATCTTATATGCACGTTGCATACAGCAGAAATAAGAAAAAACCTTCGGACAATTATCAATGCTTTATAAAGGCACTAAAAGAAGTCTTATTATCAACTAAAGAGCAGCAAGTCAAACTCTGCTGGCCTCCAGGAATAGTATCCACATGCTAACAAGAACTACTGTGACTCTGGAGCATGAATTCAACCTGGCGAGCCCCCAAACGGTCTCTTCAATATTCGTCTTTGGCATACTGGCAACAGTTCGGTATGTTCAGGAAGAAGGCAATGACTATGTACGAGAGCAAGTCAGGTCGAATTAAGTATACGAGCCCTGAATGAGCTCAGCCACAAGCGTATACGGCTACAGACAGCCCTGAAGGGAAAGCAGGTTTCTGTTAGAGTAAAAGGAAGAAGAGAGGACTCAAGAGTTTGAGGTTGTGGCTATTTCCGTACCAGTGCAGACCTGAAACATACCTAATGTGTTCCATTTGAAAAGATCTGTCCGTTCATTTTTGCCAGCACTAGTTCATGCTCAAGAGGACAGCTCTCTACAAAAGCTGCTGGGCATGAGGATGGAGACAACATAGCCTCATACCTTTGGCCTTTATTGCTACGGATGCGTGAAGCATGACACACTGCATGCTGGTCGGTGTCCAGCATGGATTAAATGTGGGATACTTCATATATCTGCGTGGCCTGTCACAAATCGAAATGCTGATGAGGGTTATTAAACACTGACGCATTTCTTGGTGCCCATCCTCAGCTCTGTAAATAGCCCAAATTATTTCCATCTTTAGCCAAAAGTATTTCTGAATTTTACCAGCCCCAGATTTAGACGTAATTCAAATGGACTTACGTCAGCCAACGTGTCAGAGATTGTTGGGAATCCTGATCTGCTTTGAGTGAAGCTAGCACAGCCTTGACTAGCATGCTTGTCAAAGTGAGCCATCCATGCCCCCTGTCCTGGGCATCATGCCACAGGTCTATTGCTGGAGACATGAACTCTTGGGAATGTTGGGATAAACAGTAGGTCACTGTATGATTACAGCGCATGTTCTTCCATCCTTTACACCAAACACCAAAAAGAGGAAGAGACTGAACAAAGAAAATGCAGAAAAAGTACATTGTATTTATATCTTTCAGTATGTTGCAAACAATCAGTGTTTGCCTGAAATGTATTTCCCAAAAAGACAGTCATAACTTACAACACTGGCCAGGTTATGAGGAAAATGTGTCTTTATCTGAAAATTCCCAGCAGTGATTTTCATGGTCATGGAGTTATATTGCTATGAATCTGCATGGTGAAGAAATCTAGACCTCTTTCAAGAAACAGTTTGACATTTTGGGGAAATGCACTCATTTGCTTTCTTGCTGAGAGTTTGGTGAGAAGATTGGTTGGGAAAAGATTACTCATCAGAATGAGTCAACGTTGATTTTTGGTTTCATACGGGACACAAACACCCGAAGGCAAACTTCTGCCACAGGCTGGATATCTGCCAGCGTGTGCAGAGTTAAGCAGTTTAACAGATCTAGTGTAACCATCTACAGTATATGACCGACTCTAGGAAGTTGCTGCTCCTGGCCAAGAGATATTCCTGTACACAAGTCCATAAACAACAAATTGTTGTATTAATTGTAAAAAGTGTAAATTAGTGAGACGGAGCAAGCTGTTTCCAGTCTATATGCTAAGCTAACCAGCTACTGGCTACAGCTACTAAGCTAGCTTCTGTTTCGCGAGTTCCATGAACGCAATTTCTCATTTAGCGTTTATTTCATCCGTCTTTCTGAAAAAATGAATCATATTCCAGAGGTTTACTTTCCATATTCCATATCAGTATCCATAACAGCAACCTTTATAAGAAATTGAATCTTTGTGATTTGAACGTACTCAAACAGTGATGATAGCCTTTTGGCTAACACTGGCACAATTATAGCAATGTTGATCAATCTAAATTGTCCCTTGAAAAAGTAAATGATAATTATTTTGTGAGCACAGATAAAAGTACAGCTCCTCTGAAAAAAACTACAAGCACAGCATTTCAGGTACCCGCATCTATGTGACTCATACAACTCACAAATGCCTTTTTCAACTTTCTACTGGCAATCGCTGTCTAAACAGTTTTACAGCGCTCAGTCCTGTTTTGTCCTGCTGTTGTTACAGACATGTCTGAGCTAGCTGTGACTCCTTGAATTACTGATGCTAATGTCTGTGACCTAATACTTACGAACCTTGTTTATCAGAAGACTAACATCTTTATGCATGAAGCAAGCCATGACATAAAGCTCTTTTCCAAAGCTGTATTTTTAGTTATCAGGGTAGTCAGTGGGATTTTGAATGAGGCTTTTGTTACATGTCTTGTGTTCTCGGTTCGCAGATGGAATTGATCTTTCTTTATTTGTTCAGCCGTGTTTTTCTGCTCATGCTTTCAGAGTTCTTGTTATATTTCTTCAAAATAAACCACTGCTGCTGGTGCTGAAAATGTAAAATGCTTCACTTTCTGTGTGCAGAAGATGATTCACAGGGAAGGCCTCAACAAAACGTAGCGACTATGCATGAGCTGAATAAGTTATACTGTACTTCAGTGATACCAAAATGTACAAAATGACTGTGCACAACATGCTGCTGGTAACAGTAATTAAGTGAGCCTGTGAGAAGAAAAGCTCTGGGTTTCGGCAGCAATAATGTGAATTATGATATCAGGCTTTGACAGGAGCATGTTCAACTCTCAGAAAAGTGCTTGGATTGTTCAGTCTGTTTTTCATTCAAATATACCTTTGAGGCTGCAAAACAAACTCATCCACCAGGGAAAAGGAGGAAAAGAAAAGGTCTGCTACCACCTGCCTTTAGACACAGCAGGTGGGTTTTCTCCTTCGGATTTGAGGTGGATGTGCTGGTTTGTTTTCCGTGATTGGCAAGCCAGAGGTGAGAGGTTTGACGGAGGCTGCGGGGCACACACAAGAGTCTGCCTGGACCCACTTGGTATGCTGCTGGCTCTCAAGGGGCAGAGAGGAAGGACGGGGGCTTCGGTCTCTGCTAATCTAGTTGGCAGATGACTGACGTCTCGCTGTCCATCAAAGTGTGACCTGGGGCATACTTTTAATGAGATCCATTCCACATGACAGGCGCCACCTCTCCCTGGGCTGTCTGTCTAATCGCCTCCTCTGTTCCAATCAGATTGCTGACTACATGTGTTGCTGCTTTAACGTACAGAGAGTGTGACTGTGTGTCTATGTGTCTGTGTCTCGAGGATAAGCTGCTCAGTGTGTCCGTTAAAATGTCTCAGAAAAAGGAAATCATGTTGAAACTTCCAACAAAAACTGACTGAACATGTCAAACTGAACACCAGCCTGTCATCTGCTCCTGTCAGCTGAGTACAATATTGTTTTCAGTAACAGCTCATTTTACTTTGAAAATGAGCTTGTCAACTTTGTATAACAGCGCATTTTCTTGTCCTTACAGCCGGTACAAAACTCACACACAGACTAGAGATGCTGAACAGTTTACATTGTGTAACAGCAAAAAAAAAAACGGGCCTTACGTTTGTGGAGGCGAGAATATTTATTCAATAGTTGAATCTGTCAGCCTCGCTTTAGAGTACATGTGCTAAAGTGGAATTTATGTGCGCGGGCCAACATCCATCATACGCCCAGAAGAAAACTGCTGGAGCATCGAAGCCTTGGCTGAACCGACTGTGCCTGTTGGTTTGTATCAGAAACACATCGTGCTGGGAGGTTGTGCAACCTCTGCCACACATCTTTAATAAATCCTCAGATTTGGACAGAGTGGGAGAAAACCAGTGAAATACTACATAACTTAACAAGCTAACAGATCAGACACACATGAGGTCTGGGATTCTGGCTCCTGCAGGTATTGCCCAATTTTTTCGGTAAAAAATGAAAACACAACTCGAAAGCTGGTGTCCATGTGGTCTAAGATAATAAAATATCTGTCTGCTCTGTGTTTGAGTTTCAGGCAACAAAGTGAAGCAATTTTCACACAAACACAGTCTCAGTCCACTTCATTACCCTGGACAACTGCAGCAGCTCTGAAAACACAAAGGCAAATTATCGATCTGTCGTTAACACAGAGGGACAAGAGGAGGTTCGCTTTCTTTGGCTGGCAACTGCTGACACAACTGCTGTTCGACTGCTTCTTACGGCAGAATTAGGAGCCAGATGTGCCAGTGCAACTCAGCACACTGTCCCCAGTGGTTGACCATTAAAGTGTCAACATGTGGCAGTGCCAGAGTTTAATGTTAGTCGTCACAATCAAAACTTTTAAGGTACACTAAGAATACAAAACAAGGCATACTTTGTATCAAATTAAACAAAAATAAAGAAAAAGTCTTTATTAGTAAGCAAACACAGTTATACCCTAGTTACACACCATACACATCAATTATACTGTAGTTAGAAAAATGCCATATCAGATCCCAAATATGCCACAGTCAGATGCTACTCTTCCCTTACTACCAAAGTATGCTGTAATGAGACACCACATTTAAAGGTCCAGTGTGCAGGATTTAGGGGGATTTAGGCCGCTCATTTGCTCGGATATGAGCAGTTACCAAATTTCTGCAAACCACACATACATCAAGGCTGACATTTGTACCAAATATGGTGTGTCACGTTCACATTATATGCTTATTAGATGACTTCCTCGTTGGGGAGGTGGGGGGGTGGTAGTGGCGTTATTACCAGCCACAAGGCTGCCAATTGGGCGACCTCAGTTGTGGGGACTGTGTGGGGAGATTTCCAGCCGTTTTTGTGGCGACCAAAACAGGTCGGCTATTTTAAGTCAAACCATGATGTGTTCCTAACCAAGTGGTGTCGGTGCCTAAACCTAAACAGACCGTGAGCAGAGCAGTGTGACGAGAGAGAAATAGAAAATTGAACCGAAACTTATTAAAGGTTTCACAATTATCTGTGGTTTTGCAGAAACATAATTAACATTTTTTCTGGCAATTGGATTGATTGAGGATGATTTATTGGTAGAAATGATATATAATATTCATAATTTTGTTATTATTTTGTTTTTTCAATGCAAGACTCACTGTGTTTTTGTTTCCTTAGAATCTGCTGTACAGAGATGTTGCACTGTCATGTTTCTGTAGCCAAGAACGGACAAACCACTGACTCTAGAGAGGGCCTTTCTATATGCCACTAAATCCTACACACTGAACCTTTAATGTTGCATACATATTTTAAGTTTTAGCATTTTTCACTTCTGTATAAACAAATTGACACAACTGACCAATTTGTGGCGAATTTCAGGCCACACTGCTTCGACGTATTTATTTTCTATTTTGCTGCCAAATCTAAAAGAACCACATCTGACGTGAAAACAAAGCCATAATAGGAACTTGACTGACTAACAATACAACAATCCTGCGAGCAGAATTTTCTGTGAAACGTGTGAGACCGACTGGTAACTCGAGCGTTGGGAGTGCTGATGGGAAAGCAGACGGCGATAAGACTGAGGGACTTTCTTCTGGGATTGACTGCGGAGCCACCGACAGTTGTGACATCCCCCCAACAACATTTTCACAGTTAATTAAATTGGGAGCTAAGCCACAGAGAGACATAGTTGAGAATATGTGCTTGATGTGCCATACTGTCTCCAGACAACTTACTCCGGGATCTCTTACGACACAACTGCCGCTAGAAAATCTGGGAACAGATGTTGAGGCAGAATTGCTCTCTTTCGGCAGAGCTGAGAAAACTTTTCTGTCAGGCCACAGTTAGATAAGTCGCTATATCTGTTTCAACTGAACATGAATAAATGCTTTTGTCTTGTATAATCCGTCCAATCTGTTACTGCTTCCAGCTCTTCATCTGTGAGTCCAGGGTTTGAATCAAGATGGATTTCATTAGCTTTAATTTAATTTAGGTGTGCTCTGGCAACAGGCTGACAGTTTGAGCAAAAAGGGGAATAACTCTGAGAGAAAACTAAAAGAAACATAGTTGTGGGTTTCTTAAATTATCAGCAGAAACACCCAGTAACCAAATTTTGTTTGTTATTGTTGTTTTTGGGTGGCCCCGTCTTCCTTTCTTCTTCTCTCTTTCATGAACGCACACACAAAAACCTTTCTCTGTTCCTCTCTCACACACTCACACACACTTGGTTGCCATCTCGCCTATGTCATTTTGAATTCTCGAGCCACCTGTTTCGTGGCCTCATCAGAGCGAGTGATGACAGGAGGATGAGATGGGGGGAGAGGGGGAGGAGGAGCGAGGGGAAGGGTGAAGGACAAGGGACTCGGCATAGTCCAGCTAGAGTCGCTGCAAAAGGACGCTAAATTAAAGACAGGCGTAGTAAATATATATTTTGAACGCTGTACAATCAAAACTTTCAACACCACGCGTTAACACACATTCCAGTCCTCGTAGATTGAAAACAAGACAAAGAATGTACAATCATGCTAGCAGCTCTGTGAGGCTGCACCTCGGCACAGTGGGGCTTTGAGCTAAATTCTGCATGCTTTCACACAATGATCCGTGTTGGGGTCGCACTCAAACACAGTGACGTATTAGTTATTTACTCCTCGTAGAAAGTAAGTTGTTACACTGCTCGTTACATTACTTCTACGTTACTCTGCAACATTGCCTGAGATTCATTGTCATGTTATTGCCACTTGACATCAGAGGGCATACACACAATCTTTCTTTTATCCCTCCTAACACCATTGGATGATGTCAACACATGGTTAAAGGGCCCGAATACAGAAAACTGACATCAAAGAAATATACACAAAGAACTTGAGCACACCACGAAGACTGCAGCCAATGGTCATCTAACTCATAAATCTCCACAACACCAGGTGGCGGTAGTCCGTATTCGTTTTTCAAAAAGTGAAACCGGAGGACTCGGGACTGCAGATACATAAAACATTGTAATGATAAAGCAGCATTTGTTGACACCACTGTCACCAATATTGTTTCTTCTAATCGAGAATATTTCGCATAAAAAGTCACAAATGGCGCTGGCAAGGAGGCGGGGGCGGAAAAAGAAATGGTTCTCTCTCCAAATCACAGCTTTGAAGTAGACTCGTCCAACTTATCTGACGTGTTGATCACCAAAGCAGCTTTTACACCGCATGAGGATGAGTCTCTCAACACATCTGCTCCTCTTTGGAGTCAGCACAAGACTGTACAGGCTGAAGAGCCTCTCAGCGGGCGCACTGGACGGCGTTGCTATGTTTCATGGATATCAGATTATTTGTTTCTATTTGCCCATGCAGATATAATCTGATTACTGAATTAAAGAACAGTAACAGTAGTTACATTACTTCATTACAGACAAACATAATGTGATTACAGTAATGCGTTGTAACCTGTGATCACCAGCACTGACGAATGCTAACATGCTAACGCAGGTGTTTCCCATGTTCATCTTAGTTAGCATGCTAACGTCTGCTGATTAGCAATAAACAAAGCACGGGAAATGTTCATTTTGACTTGATGATGACACTAGATGAAAATCCTGATTAAGACACGAATATAGGATTCATCCTCAGGGAGCCACGAATGTCTGCACAAAATGTCATGTCAGTCCAACCAACTGCTCTTGAGATATTTCAGTGTGGACTAAAGCGGTGGATCGTCAGACCGACATTTCCATCCCTAGAGCCGTGGGCTAATAAGTAGTGACCTAGTAGAGGAGATTACATCAGCTAAATCTGCATAGTGGTTGCACAAACCTTCCTTATTGTTCTTGTCCTTAGTTATATTTAACATTTGTCTCTCTCTGTATAAATCATAAGGAACAGAGGAAGAGGAAAGAAGAAGCACTTATTTTCTTAGTCTTTCAGTAGCTGAAAACAAAGTCTCAACATTAAATGGTACATAGTGAGAAGATTTTCCCTATCTTTAAATAATTACGGAACTAGGCTATGGCAAAAAGTCCCATGTATTCCCCCTATCAGACCACAGACTACATTAGACTGAGTTCAACTACAAAAGCTGACCACTTTTGAGCGCAGTGAAGAATAAAAAGCAGAGTCATTTCCTCACGCTGTCTTCAGTCTCGCCCTCTGGCTGGAGAACTGCGGCTGGATGCCGATGAAGAATGACACTGACAGACCGGACCCTCAGGAGGCCCGCGCCATTCAGCTCTGCATGGGAAAACTATTACACAAACCCCCTCGACCGACCACAGGTAGCATGGCCGGGGCACCTTCGACCACAAAGTCATGCTAAATATAAAACCACTGTTATTGTTTGCAGTGCGTTTCACTGTGAGGAACAAAAAGACAAGAGGGAAAAAAAGAGCTGAAGTAATGTAATACATGCTCTCCTCCGGTTGATACTGGGGCAGAGAATCCACCAGACAAGCGGGGGACAGGATCAGACCCTGTGGAGCCTGTTAGGAAACAGCTTTAATTCATACCAAATCATCCCACCACAGCTGCCCGCCTTCTCTCTGTTCCCAGGCAGGAGGCATGTGAGCCAGATACAATGAGACAAACTTGTGTCATTTAAAAAAGGCAGCTGTCCCATTTTTAGCCTCGCAAAAGCTCCAGCTGAGTCATAGTCAGCTCCTGTGACAAAAGACTGAGGAACAAATACGAGCAGAAAAATGACAATCAGCCAAACACAGTGAGATCTGGATGAGAGAAATATGCACAGAGAAAAGAGTGTCATTAATTTTAATCAAAGGAAGAAAAGTGCGAAAGAGAATTTACATCACAGCATTAATGTTTGGCTAACTACAGGCTCACAAGCAAGAGATACCATTTTCCCTCTACATTTATTAACATTACAAAGAGGCTATTGTTTTAGTTTTGCAGTAGACAGTTGACTGTTTCACTGTTTCATTGCACCAGGCCAACAAAAATAGCAAAAATCCAACAACTTCATTGTTAAACAATCATTGTTAAACAATCTTTCTAGTTTGGCTTCACCCACTAATAACAGTATGTGGTCTGAATGGGAATCTCCAAAAGGTTGGTTAAATGTTTCTCCTTCAGGCATGAATGCACTTGAAGAATAATAGACACATATTGCTGTATTTATTACTGTAAGAGACACAGAAACACAAAACTGTGGCTTTTATATTACAGTAGCAAGAACTGATCCAATAGTAATAGATCACACAGTCAGCATTTAAACTTGAGTTTTTACATCTACTTTAGTGTTTTGCTACTGAGAACAGAAAATATCCTCTAATTCTTGGGAAAATCACTTTTGATAAGTGTCACAAGCAATTTGATGTCAGATTTTAGAAGCTTCTTAAATGACAATGATATAGTTTTCTATCAAAAGCAATACCGTTTAAAATGTAACTAAAGTTAAATTAGCTGGCTGGTAAAGTATATTTATGGAAGTGTGATGCTGCCACGCCAGAAAATTTAAAATTAAATCAGTGTCACGTTATAATGTGAAAATTATATTGTTATAACAAGATGTTTTCACATTATTACGAAATACAAACATATCACATTATAACAGGAAACTTTTCTTGTATAACATATACTTTTAATCTTAATATAACAAGCAAACGTTTCACATTATAATTTAACTTGTATTGTTGTTATAACATAAAACTAACAAGATATTTTCACAGTATATTAAGACATCATAACGTTATAACAATAAGTTGTGATGTTATAACATGACATGTTTCATGTTTACATGTTTATAACAACATAAATAGTTTAGAGAAAAGTTTCTTGTTATAACAATTTAAGTTATCACATTATAACCTGAAACATTTCCAGTTATAACAGTTTCTTGTTATAAGGTGATAAGTTTGTATGTCGTTATAACGTCAAATATCTTGATAATGTGAAAAACACGATATTGTAACAATGAACTTTTCACATTATAACATGATACTGATTCTTTTTTCATTTTCTGGTGAGGCAGCACTACGCAGCTGCATATATATGAGCAACAAAAGCAAAATAAAACAATGACACAACATTAGTAAAAAGATATAACTTTTTTCCACTTCCAGGTGTCTCAAAACAGAGTTTTCAGGGCCTGATTCAAGTTTTCTTCTCTGTCTGCCAGCTTTGTGATGGAGGTATGACTCTGCGAAGTGCGGCGTTATCTTTTTCCCATTTAAATGCTAATGAGTGTGCTGCCGTACCAGTCAAAGCGCTGCAGAAACAGTGTGAATTTTTAATATCTTATCACACCAAAAGGTAACAGCTCTCCCGGTGAGGTGGAGGGATGAGTACATGTTCCCTCATTAAATTCTACACAAACGATGTGTCCCTCGCAGAGCGCTGAGGGCCATTCTCTGTGCCATGGCATCCTCCGCTCTGTGTGTGTGTTGTCATGGTCAATTGTGTGAGGATGCGTGCACACTCACATCTGCCTGTGTCATAGCGCAGATGTGTGCGCACATGCAGATGTGCGCGGGTGCACTTGTTTCCTCACCTCATCAGTAATGAACAGCTGTTAATTGCCTCCCCATCATGTGGTGGAGCCCGCAGACAGAGGTTAAGGTTGTCACAGCCTGTTAATAATTACTTTGCACGGCTGGTGGAGTCATTGATGGCAAAAGGTTCAAGGAAAATTCATTGAATGTAATGAAACTCATATGAGAGTGTGACCTCTGCTCTTATACTGCCTGGATTTGTATTCCCCACTGCCACCTGTGTCCATGAAAACCACCAGTGTCTTCTGCAGTGAGTAAATGTTAATGTTGTGAATTATTCATTTGTTATCGAGTTGGAATGGATAAATGAATGTAAAATGGTGCTTATGAGCAATCCTCGGAGAACTCAGATAATGTGTGCAGCGTTGCCTTTATGTCCTCCAGGAAAATGACAATACTCTTAAATGGATTTGTTCAACTTGGAGTCAAACTGGCATCCTTCAAACTGGCAGGTTGAGTCTGGCTGATAAAAGTGATGTAATATCTCTAACAAACATAAAAGAAGAATAAATGTCCCAGCAGCAGTATTCAAACTCAGATTTATAAACCTGGCGTCTTCTCTGTAGAACAAAAAGGCCCAAACGTCACTTTTCTCAGAACTCCTCTGAATGTGTTGCCTCTGCGGTCTGGCACCCATTGGTGATCTTTGGTTTCAACATTATCTTTCACATTTTACGCCGCAGATAGCTTGCTCGAGAAAGCAACGCTAGAGGAAAAAACTGGAAAGCATGAGGGGCTTTTATGAAGGCGGGCGCTCCTCAAAGCCAGGATTCAATAATTGCTTTCCTCTTGTCTCACGCAAGTGACAGATGGTGAGGCCACCAGAGGCCTGAAGATGGGAATAATATTGTTGATTAAAAAGAAATATAGGAAACAACATGCAGCTGTTGGCTACAAGACCGAGGAGGGAGGACGAAAAAAGAAAGAGGAGAGAGAGAATAGATGGAGCTGGGAAACAAAGAGTGTCAGTAATGACACAATTTAACTTGGCTGCTCAACACACGTTTGGATTTGAGGTCGTTTGAACTGCTGATATGTGAAGTTTGGGGATTTTTATTGTTTGACTGATTTATTCTGGGTGAGTCCCAACGGACTGGGAGTTGTGTTCCAGATATTTATGAAAGTTGTTATTTATTTGGCTCAGTGCTTTCTGGTACTCAGACCACCCTTCAAACATGAACGCCCACCTGCATATGTTAAGCTGTGTGCCTCTTTGTGTTTTTTAAAAGAAAGAGTGATGATTTTTCAAGATTCAGATGGACTGAAACATATCAATATCTTCTGCCTTGTGTGCGTGAGCTCGTATAAGTGTGGGGGGTAATTGTTTCCCAGAGCTCTTTGCTGGTATCAAGGGAAATTTAACACTTTTAATGGCAAATGCTGACGCTGAGATCTCCTCCTCTCTCTGCTATGAGCATCAAAGCCTGGAGTCACACTGCGAAGCCTCTTTTGCATAGACTAATGTAGTAATTGTCTTTCCTAGACATCTTTCAAAGGACGGAAAACTCAAAGTCACAGCCAGAGATCCAGAATCTTTTTGTTCACGTTTAGCATAAAGGTGCTAAAGATACGAATTCAATTAACCCCCCAACACAAACGTGAGAAAAAGATGACAAGATTAAAGATATAGCATGTAACATGAATGCATTAAAATGTCTAAAAACAACTAGACCATTGTTATATTTTACTGAGTCGTTTACAGACATTTTCTCAAATGTTTCCAATGATGTTAAAACCCAAGATCAACTATAGATCCAATAATCACTTCAAAACGAAATGGTCAAAGATGTCATGACGTTTAAGGTGAGCTGACTGATTCACGCAGTGTTGTCTTGTCTTGACTCAGGATGTTTGACGACGGGGGCAAACAGCAAACATCAGATGATGCATCAAAAAGCGCAGAAGGAAGTCCATGAACGAGACTAAACATAACGTGAAATTACCTCGACCATGAACATTTCTGGCTGAGTCACATCAGACAGATTTTCATCCGCAACGGTGGTTGTTTCACAATGAAGACAACAACTCCCATCATGCCAGAGCACCAGAAATAACATACTGTGCGTTTAATGACAAAATAAACATTTGCATGAAAGTTAAACAAGTGTCAGTGAAATTACCACCCAGTCTGTTTGGTGCAGGTTTTATGGTTTGTCACTGTAACCTGATCTTTCCTGTGAACTAAGAAACACAGAGGAAACAGTAAATCTCATCTACAGCCTTGATTTCGTTGACAGAAAGTCTTTGTATCCTGCAAATTCCTCACTGATTTTGTACATGTCTGCAACAGTGACATTCCTAAGACCGCATGAAACCGGAGCTACTGTATTTATCATTTATGGAATAATAAGCATGCACACTGGGCGTCAGCTGTGTTGTGCGTTGACTGGATAAGAAGCAAAATAAGCCAGTGTGATCAGGGGAGGGATCGAGTGAGATTAAAAGATTTAAGGCTCCATTTGCCCATGAATATCTGATGCCTATCTGAGGCGAGAGCCGGTGATCCTCTGTCAGGTCCCGGAGGTGTCAGAGGAAATCTACCTTATCTGCATCTGGCCACTTTTCAACAGTTTCTTATGCGAATGTGACGCCACATTCCTGTTCTGCCGGGGAGTTATGCAGCAGCTGTTTTTGCATCAAATGAAACTTGTTCTTCTCATCTTAAATCAGTGTCAGCTTCTTTCTTCTTCGCCTGCAAGTCCAAATATACGAAGTGATTCATTCAAAAAGCAAACACTGTTCCATACTGTGAGGCTGCCAATAGCAGCAGATACTGAACAATTGTTTGGCTCAGACCTGGCATCTGAAAGCTTCTCAGCACAACTCAATGTTGGCTCCAGTCAGCCAATAAAAATCAGTAGCTGGCAGTCACAGGCTAATCAAGTTGTGAAATGACCTCAGTCCTATTTTAATACTCCAACAGCCATGTAAAAAAAAAAAAAAAAAAAACCTTCCTTGGACATTTAAAAGAGTAGCTCTCCCTCTAAAACAGAACAGCAACATCTGAGTTCAGTTTTAAACCTTATTGTTGCATGCATTTATCATAGAAATATATCGTTTCAGGAGACGAGATAAAGCCTGCACATTAACACAAGCTACCATGTGTCCTGCATTACACTGATGTGTATTGTTTATTCTTCAGTAAAGTCATTATGTGGATGTTTGAATTGGAAATGTTTCACATGCCTTTGCCAGTGGTGATTCTGGAGTCTGTTGGAGGGTCCAGGGCAAAAATTCCCAGTGGCCCCTCCAACTAGTGTTCATCACCATGATGTTATAAATAATCTGATGAAATCCAAACACTTTTTTGTCTTATTAAAATCAGTAAATATATTAAAAACCTAAATCAATGACTAAACAACTTCAACGCAGTGACATTTTTAATAAAGCACATATAGGGCCAGTGATCACCAACATATAAAGCACTGATTTTGAGGCAGCAGCACACAGTATGGTACCTTCACGTGAGGTTTAATGGGGTTTATAGTTATCATTGCTAAATGTGCTGATTTGAGTGGCCATCGGGGGCCCCTCTTCACAAACTTCTTAGGGGGGAACCCGAACATTTGCCTGGTTCGCCTCTCCTGACGGTGCACCTCTGGCCTTTACTTGTTTATCTTCATCCATCCTTTTAATCTTAATCAGTATCTCAGTACGTCTATGTTGACAAAGAAATGCTAATGAATATGAAAAGAAATCAAAGAATTCTCATTTACTAAAGGCTTTAGGTTTCATTTTGCATGAATAGACTTCAGGGGAACAAATCACACTTGCACACTATAACTGCACATGTACCTTAAATGCAATTGTTCCCACACGTCAAAGGTAAAGTAAAAAAAAAAAAAGAACAACTTTTACACCAAATACCAAATATTAGCTCTAAATTCAACTTTCTGTTGGGTTAAAGTCACAGCCGCAAGAGACTGTTTTGTAGGTCTCTGTGTGATACACATGTGGTCCGAATTTCCAACATGTAAGTGAAAGTAGTCCCAGGGGCTGCATTTTAGGGGGCACTGGGGAGCCATTTTTCCCCGCCCATGGCCAAAACCCACAAAATACAAACATATCCACCACTTTTGAATTTTGTGCAAAGTTTCATGAGTTATTGAGCATGTTTAGCGCCTCAAAATGAGATTATTTTGGCAGAAGAAGAAGAAAAATAATAATTCCTTCAGTTTTAGGTCCTCACACTGGTCGGTGCTCGGGTCCTAAATACATATTAGGGGACTGAGTTGTTCCCAAATAAGTCATTAAAATGATATTTTAAAACTAAATACTTCATTTCTTTAAAATAAAAACAGATTTTTGTTTTGATTGCAGCACAGACTTTGGTTTGACTCCTCCTAGTGTTGAAGGGAACACGCCATCTCCACATCTCCTGCAGCATGTCCTCTACCGCACTTGTAGCCCACAGCTTGTTCTTCATCATTTTAAACGAGTTCACCTCTGTAGCCCCTCTGGAGTGTAGGAAGATGCAGAGCAGGCTTGTTTTGTGCTAAATTTTGGGGCGGGACGGAGCGCAGGGGATGCTAAGGTAGGTTCCCTCCCCCATGGGTGTGTCCACAGCAGGGAGACCTCCGTCTATCCACCTGCAGAAGCCGCTTCCCCGCACACTACACACTTGAGCGCCGCTGCGCACGGCTGAAGCTCCGCTCCGCCACTCATCTCCATGAACAACTCTTTGTTTCTAACCTCCTTCTGTGGAAAATACCGAGTCTGTTGATGCGATTTAGAGATCACTTCAAGTTGAGGCGGCCGCGTCAAGTTAATTTGAATCCAAGCTTTGTTTGGCTCTGGGATAATCGTGCGGGATCTGCGGCGGATACACTGATACTCGTGCGTGCGGACAGAGGAGCTCAAAGGATCTGGGTGGATGGTTTTTAAATGTTGAACAGCTTTATCACAACATTCACTGGACGCAAATAGAAGGTAGGTCAGAATGGAAGTGCTGTTTTGATGCGTGACAAGTCAGATTAATTATTTGTTTTATGACTGATGCGCTCATTTGGTGGAGTCGAGCAGAAAGATGATTCTGCATGGGCACATGCGTTTATTGTATTTAAATGTGTTTTTCATGTACTGTCAAATCATTTCGCGTAAATGTGAATATTTGAAATAGTTTATTTTAAGCAGCAGACTTCAGTTCGCCTGGTTTTTACATTTCTGGTGTGTCTTTTCTTCTCTGGTGCGTGGGATGTGGGCCAGTTAATAATGAGCTAGACCTTAAAATACAAATTTTAAATGCCGCAAGAGCCAACAGCTGTATGAGTGTGTGAGTGTGTGTGCACTAAAAGTTTGTGCTGCATGTGATGCTGTATCTTCACAGAGATTATACGGAATGTGTGCAACCAGTCCTCGGTGCCACTTTTCACAATTTAAAATCCCAGGCGCTCTTATAAAGGACACGTGGTTCATGTTCATGCCCTCATAACTCACAGCCCAGTCACGCTTTATTTTGGTTAACGGCGGATCTGCTTTGGAGTTCTGCCTTCAGGGGCTCAATGTGGAACTTGATCTTAAACCCTGACTGACAGTTTGACCCCAGACTCAGATCCACGTTTACGAGTAGATCAGCGCCATGCATGGATAGTTACAGCAGGACGCGCACCCGAAAATTGTTTTATTGTGGCTATTTCTTTGTTTTTTTTGGTATTACGCACAGTTATTCCAGCCTCCCCGCACGCTGGTAACTGAGGGATATTATTAACTTCGGCTCCCTTTGTGGCGGATAACAGCATGTTGATGCGCTTGCATGGTGATTTAATCTGTGAGCTGTGCCAGTGCGCGCCGGGTTTAACGCGCTCGTGCTACTGGTGAAATTCCACTCTTGCTGAATAATTATTATAACATTTATTTGCAAAACATGTTTTGTTTCATGGGTGTATCGAAAAAAAAAAGTGAGGCTCGGCTGTGAGGAGAGAGGTGCAGAGGTGGCTCCTTCGCCTCCCAGCTGGAAGGAGACTCCGTCCATTCACACTGCTGCTCTTAATGCACACAGACGCAGATACATGCGAGAACAACTGTGGGACACATTCACGAGGAAATACACAAGCAGTGATGACAATTCAGTTTTAGGTTTTAAGGCTCAGGTTAAGTTATTGGTCAACATTGCATAACATTTTTTAACCATTTCATTTCCCCATAGGATTACAGCCAATAGCCTCTGCACTGTAGATATAGATGGCTACAGAATGTGGCTGTGGAATATATTAATATTATGTTATTGTGACATGAGACTAAATATAGTCTTAGATTTGGGATATAATTGAATTGTGATATGTTTTTACCTGGTTTTAAAGGCTGTGTAACACTAGAGTGATAATATCCTCTCAACTTACCAGGCTGTTCTACTTGTTCTGACACTTGTATTTACCCACTTAGTGATTGTATCCACAGTACTGATGATTATTTATCACAGCATGTTAAAAGTCATCCGGACAATATTGTCGGATTATCGATATTGAGGTGTTTGGTCAAAAATAATGTGATATTTAAACGTGTTGCCCACTCCCAGCATGAAATGCTTTTGAAGAGATTTCAAATTAATAACATATATATTGTGTATCGTGATTAGGGATGGGACGATTAAAGATTTTATTGTGGATCCCAATAAAAACTGTCACAATAAGTCGATTGTGGTGAATTCTCTTTATCGTTATAATCGTGAATCGAGATCGTCATAAATATCCTCCACTGAATGACCTGAAAACTGTCCAGCTCGCTGACGTTCGATTTTATTTTAAAGTTTTAAGAACATTTTGATGATTATTGGGACGATATCATGAATCGCAATTCTGTTGGACAGAGCAATTGTCACATGACATTTTCAAATCGTCCCATGCCTCATCATGATATAGCCTAAAAATATTGCAGTACTATTTTAAGGCCATATCATCGAGCCCGACTAGACAAAAACACATCCGGTTTTTAAGATTCCCTGCTTGGTTTTCTGTCTTGTCAAGCTTATGATTTCAGTACCATAAATCTATACTCAGACTGCGCTCTGTAACTCAGTGACCGAGCATTGGTCGCTGCGGTTGGTTGGTGAGGTGGAAGTGCAGGCTTATTGTCTGACGCTCATCCCTCTCTGTCCCTCAGCTGCTCCTGGACTCTCCTTCTCCTCTATTAACAAACAGAGGGACAATGTTGTGGGACAAACTGTGCTGGCTGCTGGCCCTGCTGGCCCTATCGTCCGGGGCGCTGCCCCCCTCCAACGAGCCCCTCTCTGCTCCCAGGATCTTCCTGTCCTTCAAAGGTAAGGCACTCAAAATACTGCTGTGACCCAGTTTGTTTAGTTCTGTGTTTCTCTACAGACATGTAGATGTTAATAGTCACTTTTGTCACCACTCTTTTATCCCTTGGTCTTGTTCAATAACTGGAATGGGTAAACTATTGGCACCAGCTGAATTTGGGGCTTGGCAAGAGCCTTGCATTTAGTCCTTCAGTAGCTAACAGATAGTTTGATTGTGTGTCTGTTTGAGAGAGGCGTGATGAGAGGGACGAGGAGATGTGCTCCTGATTGTCCTGACTATTCATTGCAAGAGAATATGTCTTCATTTAATCGCGCGGCCGCTATTAGTTCCCCAAACAGGCCTTTGTGTGACCTCGGCTCCCTTCTGAAATCAAGTCAGATTTAACACTTGGCTGGGTACACACTCAGGGCGCAGATCCAGCATGTTATGAATGTTTGCCAGTGCCACATGAGACCCCGTGTGTGTCGAACTGTCCTGTTAAAATAGGTCTCAGCGGTGCAGTGACTGGTGCTTTGTCATTCCAGCGTGTCCATGTAAAGCTCTCAAGGCTTTATGGTACCTGCCTCTGAAGGAGATTTTTAACAAGCATCTGATGAGTTCAGGTCACGTCAGATGTGTGGAGTTTGAATAAGAGCAGCGATTTGGAAGTGGAGGTTTCTCTTGGAAATCAGGAGGAGTTCTAGTGCTTACTTGTCAAAAAATCCCCATATATAATAAGGTTTTCATTCATTAATATTTCTTTTTTTTATAACATGCTCAAAACGATATCTGAATTCGATAGTATTGAAAGTACTAAAGCTATAAAACAAAACAGATCTACAATCAGATTTTCAGCCCAATATGATGCTTTATCATATGTTTCCATTCTTTCAGTGTTTAATATACGTACGGTAGGTTCTTGTGCATGTAAGGTTTAAAAGTTAAAAAGCTTAAAGTCCGCACCAACAGAAGCTCCTCTCTCCCACAGAAAACACTGCTCCTGAAACACCTTGTCAGTAGTCCCGCCTTTGACTCCGTGACTTTGTGACATCACACTACATTACAATATCACAGAGGTGCATAATCTATGCTTATATTCATGGTAGAAGTTGAAGCTAACCGGAAGCTAAAAACACGACAAAGCTGACTGGAGACACAGTGAGAGGTGCTGACTCAGGCATGTGTGAGCTGACCAGTCAGAGCAGACTTGGTATTCAGGGGGGGTGGTCCTTAAAGAGACAGGAGCTAAAACGGAGAGTTTCATAGAGAGGGGGAATACAAAACAAAGTAAAATTATTAACCTGAAAATGAGCGAAACATGAAAGATTGCAGATGTGCTGATGTGTGTTCAGTGATGTTTTCTTTGCAGGTTATTAATTTTTAAAAAACAGAAGAAAAACTGTGTGCCGAGGACTTTTTTTTCCTTTTTTCCATGGTATGAAAAAAAAGGTATTGAGTTTATCAGGGGGGTTTGCGCACTAGTATTGTATCAAAGTTCGAAATGTTTGTATCATGACAACCTTAATATCTAGTCAGTCCCTGAATAGCAAAAATAAGTTAGTTGCTTTAATTTGTTTGTTGGTACTTTGGTTTCTTTTGCTCCCGTAAGCTGTTAAAACTTCAAACTAAATGAAGATTCCTCAGTTTCTCCCTCTTGCTTTTTTTTGCTTACCTGTTTGTTTTCTCCCTCGGATCCCATCTCTTTCTCTCTGTCTCTAATCGAGTTGGATTTCGCACTCGGCTGGTCTCACATTCACTTCATTTATTTTCTACTTCTTTTAATTGAGTTCCTTGTTGTTTTTAATTAGTTTTGGCGGTTTCTCTATGCCTCACAGAGCAACTTCAGATAGCTGGAGACTGGAAATGCACCTAAGCTGTGCGTTCACTGATTGTATTGGTTTTTCCAGCGTACTGCTGGGAATAGCTCTGTAATGTGCTTTTATTAATTTTTTATGTGCCAGTGTACTTAACCAAATAATTGGCTCTAGGTTTCGCGTCTGTGTCTACGTGTCTACATGTAGATGTGTCTAGTGTTGGCAGACACATTTGTTGTAGTAAGTGCCTTTTGATAACATAATCTGGATCATTTTTATAAGCATTTCAATATTTCATGATAAAACAAAACAAGCAGACAAGCTACACACGTAGGCTGCAAGCAAACAGAATTATTTTTTGTACTGCATTGTTGAATTTGCTTCTGTCTGTGACCCAGCTTCACATGTTTATCCATAGAGGTTACACAGTATCACTTCCCACTGATTATTTGCATTTTTATGAAGCTGGTGGAGAAGATTTTGTTGCTTTTGGCAGAAATCCAAGACTTTGATACAAGAGAGGCAACACTTTGTTTTTGCTTTTCAAATATTTGCTCTCTCTCAAAGCAAATTGTTAAAACACACAGATAATACACACACATTTTCTCAAGAAAAATCTATACAGTACTGCATCTATATGTACTGCATTCCAGAGAGGCCATCCGCTATAAACACTTCCTTTAAATTCTATATACACTGCCATTTATTTATTACTACTAATTAGCTGTGTCTATTTTGTACAGGGATATATATTTTATAAACCAGCTCTCCTGAAATGCTGCCTTACTAAAAGCTTAAGGGTTTTAATGCTTAAGAGCTCAAATCAGATCACATCCAGGGACGCTGGAACTCACTGACAGCTGCGGATGCCGATCGTTTGTCATAGTAAATGTGCGACATTCATGTTTTTTGTATTAATTTGAAAGGGCAGGATAACATATCATTATTAACTAAACATGGGGACTAACGTACTGCAGGTCAAAGCAGCCACAGCAACTGCAGTCAGCAACAGCAAGGAGATAAAGAGGGAGAGAAATTCCCCAGACTCCCTTATGAAATCTTTCAATTTTGTGAGTTGTCGAGTTAGGAGAAAAACATATACTTTGTGAAATGCTGGCTTTTACAAATTCTTAATTATTTGGTCCTTCTTCTAAATTCGGCAAATCTTTTATACATGAAGTTATTCCTTTCCTTGTGTAACAAACATCAGTCCAAAACAGATGTTTCATGGTTGAGAGGAGCATATATAATGCAGATCTGCCTGTTAACAGAGACTCCAGTCTGCAGTGTAGTTCATAATCTTGACTGACAAACCAGAGAATTGTCAAGTAACATCAGGCTTCATGATCATGTGGACAATCAATTAGCATTTTTTATAATGCTGCAGACCTTTCAGCACAAGAAAATCTTGAATTTTGGTATTTGGCTCTTACTTTAATACTTTAAACTTTAAACTCCATGATTGTAGGATCCTGAAACTGAAAAAAAGGGAATAACCATGAGAGTAAATATTCTCAGCCAAACTAAAGGTTACAATGTCAACAGCCATAAGCAACCTAAGCTGATAATTGTGTCTTTTTGATGCTCCTAAAGAAGCTACTGAGTGTGTTAGTGCAAGCTGAGTTATTAACTGTGATAAGGACCAAGAGAGCAAACAGAGGCTAAGGCCAAAGGAATGTCCATTTAAAGCTTGAAGGGATAGATCATCAACCCAGACTTCAAAAGAGGGGAAAACAGCAAACACACACACACACACACACACACACACAACACAAAGCTGCAATATATCTCTCAAACTAAACATTGTGTTTTCCAAAAAAAGTAGAATTTAACACACCCACATCATGCTCTGGTCTGTAGTGTCACTTTTTTTCAATGTTGCTGAGGTAATGAAAATGTTTTTTTTTCAAATGTGACTGTCCTTTATAAGATGCACTCATGCTAAAAACAAAAGGTCACAGTTATGTAGGTGTATTCTCTCATAAGAGACTGGACGAGGCCAGCGTAGATCAGCTGCTGAGAAACTCCTATATTTACTTTTAAACAAGGTCTGTAATCACATGCTATTTTAGTGCGTGGGGCTCTGCAAGGTTGTGACCCTTCAAACAGAAGCCAGTCACACCCGAGGTTAACTGCCCTCAAACTGTGGGAGAATGGCACCATATTAACAAGTAATAGCTTGTTAGGCTAATCCTCAGCCACATTTGAAAGTGTTTAACTTTGTTTTCCTTCGGCCCCTTTGGTCCCCTGTGGAACACCTGGGTACAAGGTTAGCTCTGGGAAGAAAGCCAGACAAAGGCAGGCAGTCCTGTAATTGGACTAATTCTCAGGGACAATCTTGAGGTTATACTCCAGCTTTTGCACTTTCCCCCCCACTGACAGTCTTTTTGTCCCCACGTAATGGGTCGATGATTGTCACGCCTGAACAAAGACTTCCCTATCGGCCCATCTCTCCCGAGAGTTTTCAGGGTTAAGATCAGAAATGGCTAGATGTCCTCCACCCCTTTATTCTTTGAATAATTAGGAGCTGCTACTCAGTTTGAACTCTGCTGCTTGTTCTCTACAACAATAGACCTCATCTTCCACAGATTATATTCTATAGGCAGATTTATGTGTATATATAGTACATGAGAGGAACCCTTTGTCCTCCTCAAGTCAGATCAGTCTGACGTTCCTCTACAGTACGTAGGTGGTCCTGAACTGTTGGTATCCTTTGGACTTTGTTAAATGGTTAAAGATAAAGTATTATAGTTGTACTTCTCTTTCCATGAGATGTAACACCTTTCCCCAGATTGTTAGAGTGCAACAAAATTGCCAGAAAACATTTTTGCAATTTGCGTTTCTGCAAAAACAACTTGTTGAATGTGTTGAAACTTTACACTTAATGATGCAACATTACAGGTCTAAAATTAAAGGTCCAATTTGTAACAAAGTCTCAACAGTGACGCTTTGGGTTTCCCAACCCACCAGATACCATACTTTTGGTCTAGTTAGGTTAAAACACTTGGTTAGGTTTAGGAAAAGATCATGTTTGCCTTTAAATGCCTGGTTTTGTCACCACAAACACAGCTGATGTCCTGACATCTTGCTAAAAATATTCAGCTGCAACACTACCACCATCTTCCCGTCCACCTCCCGACATGAAACTAATATACATGTAATGTGAACTTGATATGATACATATTGTAGAAATGTCCAGTTGGTACATATGGCTCTTAAAGTATCCTTGTTTTGCAGAAATGTAAAACACCAACATTTTATTCTGGTGACTGAGCTGTCGAGGGATACCACAGCAAAGTTTATCTTCTTGCACCTCGCCCAGCCTGCTCGCTTCTCTTCACATCTATATAATTGTGACACTGGAGACAGAGCAAAGTGCCTCAGACAAGTCTTACTGCAATCAAGTCTCAGCAATCAATGAGCTGCTGAAAGCTTATCCACAGCTAACCTGTCTGCTCGTACATGACCCCTCGCTACCTTGGATAGATCTTTAAGTCTGCCCACTGAAGTCCAGACAAACCTGCCAGACGAGGTGTTCACTCGCAACGATCCCACAGACGTAAAAAGGTCACCACTCACCACGAGTCATTTAGTCACACGTAGTCTGGCTGAGTCGATTGTCTCGATCTGTCTCCTTCAAACAAAGGTGAACAGGCTGGATGTATCCAGCTTCTGTGATTGGCTAATCACAGGGGAGATGGCAAATACTCTCAGTCTGCGAGCACGTTGTTCTCATAACCCAGAAACCCTCCTGCTCTTCAGCTCCAAAAGTAACGCTTTTCATCAGGCCACATTACACATTAATAATCATTACATTTGTAATTAACAAAGATAATAAGCATCATCTGTAGTATGAGGTGCTCAAGTTATTTCTTTTTGGCTAATGAACATTTATCCAAGAGAACAGAACAGAGGCAGATTGTTGCTCCAAAGAGTAGTTTTTGGATTCAATTTAACTGTTAATGAGGATTTTTCTTCAACGTGATGATTGTGAAACTCCTCAGGAGGACTAAGAAACTTTTGTATAATTAATGTTTGTTGTGTTCAAGTCCAGTACGCCTGGTTATTTATTTTACGTATGCGTTCTGTAAAATTAACACTGAAACATTTGTTTTCGTGGGTTATGACTCCCAGCACATATTCATCGTCAGCACATGAGGATACCAAGTTTGTCACAGCCCCTCACTATCACTGTCCTACATGCATTCCAATGTTGAGATATTATGGATAGCAGAATTCTTGGTATGCATCGCGCATGTTACGTCGTACCTGATGGCAACAGTCTGTAGTCCAAAACTCCCTCCCTTCCCCATTATCTCCATTAGAGAATGTCAGGGCGCTCTGAAATGTTTCGAAAGAGTAATGTGTGGTGGCTGTGGCACGCAAGCCTGCAGCAATTATTACAATACTTTGCCACTTTCTCCCCGGAGATGCTGCTGGTGGAGGAGGGGAGGGAGGCGGGGTGTAGTGCATCCCAGCAACCTCTGCTCTGCAGGATACATGCTGTCAAACTCTGATTATTCAGGAGAGAGAAACAGAAGGCGACAGCTCCAGTGCTAAATATAGTGTCCTTCCTGTCTGTTTCTTTCTCTTTTTATCATCTCCCTCTCCTCCTCTGCCTCGTCCTCCTCCTCCTCTGTCTTTACTCCGCACACTCACACCCTCTCTTATTTGCCTACTGATAAGAGGTTGGCAGTGTGAGGTGAGGGAGGAGAGCGGTATGCCGCCCACAGCAGGAGCGTACTGTTTTAAAAAGGTGAAAGAGGAGAGTGGGGGTCTCTGAAGTGCTCAGACTTTCCTTGAGAGAAAGGCACAAAGATGAGGGAGCAGGGGAATGTATAAGGGAGGAGTGGGTGGACATACTGTATGAGGGCACTGAAAGGTTTTGCATACAAGCTCAGCTAACGTGCAGTAACTGCACTGCTAACTTAGATCGCAGGCGTGAAAGGAAATAATGTGTCTCCATTGTGCAGCCCCCTTCGAGTCATTTTCGCTCAATAAATTGCTGGTTCCCCACCCTTTAATGATGTCACTGAGAGAAACACACATACAAATCATCGCTCCCAGTGAAAAGCTCCAGATTGGAAACAGTTTGCTGTGATTTGAATATTTCCTCTGAGCCCATGCCTTAGCACTTATTAATGCTGGAATCTCCCCCTGTGGTGATAAAAATGCACAGCATCCAAATGAAACCGTAATCACTCGGCTATTTATTATTCCAGTCTTTAGCTATTAGGCATTTTAATCATGGATTTAATTATTTGTTCTGGGGAGGAGCAGATCTTCTCATCCAATCTCAGAAGAGGCTTGTGAGACAGCGAGGCTCCAAACAAACAGTGGAAACACATTAGTATTAAGGTAGTTAGACAGCGTAGATGTTTGGTTCAAGACTAGAGCTGAAGCCAAGTGTTTTTATTTTGACTTTCCTCAATGTTGCTGTTCTAGTAACAATAAAGTTGTTTCAATTTTGATACAGGTATCGCAAATGTCTCCAACACTGCCTGACATGCTGGAATCAGTATCGAAATGTACAAGAGTCTGACACCACCTAATTTATCGCGACAGAGAACAAACTGCTTAATCGTTCCTACTGAAGACTATAATAAGCACTTTGCAACCCAAAGCACGGCTGGAAATTGTCCTGAGGTCTTCTTACACTTGTTGTGTTATGTGTTATGTTGAAACATGCTGTAACTCCACCACAATTCCCTCCATCTCATGTAAATGTCAGGTCATTAACATGTCATATGAACGTGATATGGCACATTTTGTTGAGATCAACATGGTGTATACGACACAAATGACACATATAAGTGTAAGTGCATCTGTAGTTTGCAGGAATGTTAACTGCCAACATTTTATCCTGTTGTCTGTGCAAAGAAAGATCAGGACTTGAACCCCAGATGTGCAAACCTCTGTGCAGCTCTGTACCATTTATAGGTTTCCAGTAGTTTTCAACACATTCTCAGTTAATTACTTTTGTCAGAGATCTTCTGTATGAAATGACAGTTTACTGCACGAAGCATCCCGTACGTGCAGTAAACTGTCATTCACAGGCTCACAGGCTCAATAAATAGCCCTTCCAGTTCTCTGTCTGCTGTGCAGAAGGGGGGCAACACTCAGCAGGGGGTGAACGACAGCCACACTGTGATGCGTGTGTGTGTGTGTAGGTGAGTGTGTGACAGACGGCGTACATCCTGGTGTGTGTTTGTGTCTCTTGGTCCCTGCTGCAGCCAATTTTTTTAGATCGAAATGTGGCAGACGAGATAAAAATAGGCCACAGTGGTACATCAGACCGATGTCATTTTTTCTCTCATGTCTGAGGGACTTGTGCAGTTAAAGTGCTTTGTGTAGACTTTGTAATTGTTTTCTGTCGGGTCCTGTGAGCACATTACAGAGCCCATAACTCTTGAGGTGCGGTTTTAATCATTATCAGAGGCAGATTATTATGCAGGCTGTGATCAACCTCCCCACCTGCAGAAGAGGAGCAGGAGGGCGGGGGAGTTGAAGAGGACGACAGTTGTTGTGGTTAGAGACGGAATTGGAGGGGAGATGGTAATGGCTTTTACTAGAGGTGCTTTTCTTAAGATTCAAAGTGACAGAGAGGAATGGGAGAGAGTCTTTTAGTATTCATGTCAAGTCCATGTGGTTGTGTCTGCCTTGTTAGTGTGTGTGTGTGTATGTGTGTGCGCACACACATGCTTGCAGAGCTTCAGTAAAGAGCTATATATGACACTGCTTTGGTTTGGTTGCCATAGCAGCGTCTACCTGTCACTCCTCACAAACCGAATCGGGTTCAAATGATTCTCTCCACACACGGAGGAGAGGTGGGATGCAATCACAGCGTCGTGTGCTTATTTCCCCTGATGTCTACCGTCTCGTGTGCTCACAGGAAATCCTGACGCGAAGCAGTGCCAAGGCTTCGAGGCTTAGTTAAGACAAATGAGAAAACACATTTGCTAAAAGGACAGACTTTGATAAGGCCGCGGTGTGGTCATGTTGACAGTGTTGAGAGTTTAGTGGATGAATAAGCACAGGATTGGTTTGTCTACATATATATGGAGGCTCCACCAGACTGGACGTGCTCTCCAGATGTGGCCGAGGTGTGGGAGTCCTCAGGGGGGGTTGCAGCCTAGACTTAAATTAAGGAGACAGCGGGTCAAGGGCACCCCTCCACTTGTTTACTCAGACAGCTATCATTCATTATCATTTGTCTGTCAGTGTTGAGATCCTGTTACTGCAGTGCCATTGACCTCGCTCATATGGTGGCCATTGGGAACACCTGGGGTGGGAAATTTACCGGGGATACACAATCTGTCATATGTAGCTTCATACACTGTATGTGTGTTTGTTTGTGAGTTTCTTTCCAGTGATACTTGAAGATATGAGGACATCGATCAATATGTAAAGTTATTTTTGTTTTGGTTCTAGTGTTGAGTTCAAAATGGATGATACAAAGTAGAATTTATTGCCATTATTTCCATTGACAGTATAGGGCTTAATCTGATGATTAATCTGTCGACTTTTTAGATTAATCCATTACTTGTTTGGTCTATAAAATAGAAAAAAATAGTGAAAAACGTCAATCAGGGTTTTTCAAAGCCAAACATGACGTCCTCAAATGTCTTATATTGCCCGCAACCCAAAGATATTCAGTTTGCTTTCATAGAGGAGTAAAGAAACCAGAAATATTCACATTTACTGTAAGAAGCTGGAATCAGAGGACATAGTAAGAATTAAAAGACAATAACTGTAAAATCTGTAATAGAACAATATTGTAGCGTTTGAACTAGAAGTCTGTTAACTGATGAGGATTTAGACTGTTGGTCAGACAAAACGAGCAGCTTGAAGACGTCACCATGGGCTCTCGAAAGTTGTGATGGCCGTTTTTTTTTTTTTAACTATTTTCTGATATTTTATACTTGAAATGATGACATCAAAAAAACTTTGAGTAATTGAGAAAATTACTGTTACATGTTATTACACAATTATTACTTGCATGCTGAATATGTTTAATGTGAAATCTCCGAAATCATGAGATGGGTTTGTTTGCAGTGGGGTTTTTTTAAGGCCAGGGGTGAAGTGATTGTAGTTTGTTGTTTTTGTAGTCGATATTAAAACAAAAAAGCAAAGCTCTACTTGCTTTTCTAGGGAATGTTAGGTACTAAGAGCTTAGTGTTTCAGTCACTGGCTTTCACCCCGTCACCATTTGTTTGTGTTAACTTACTCAGACATATGTTATGATTTTAAAGTAGTTTTCAATCGTTTTTGACATTTTATAGACTCACTAATTAATTGTTTGATTTAAGAGGTAATTAATAGATGAATCGATGATGAAATTATCATTAGTTGCAGCCCTGGTGGACAGGGAGTGAGTGCTGGAGGTAGAGACAACTGTTCGGTCCTCTATCAGTGATAACAGGTGCGTCTGAAGAAGGAGAGTGACATTAAGTTGGAGGAGACAGGCTGGAGGAGAGTTATCTGTGGGGCTATTGTTGGAATCACGTGTCTGAGGGGATTTTCTGCGGCCCCATCACAGTAATGTTATCTGGATTTCTGACATGAGTGACTACAGGCGCGTTCTCCCCCCCTACGGACAGAGACTGACATGTTGAACTTGAGGAGCTCGTCTTGTTCCAGCTCCGATATCATCCGGGAGGAGAGGAGGAAGGGACGGAGACAGAAAGACAGAGAGAGTCAGATAAGGAGTCGAAGCGAGGACTGTCAGGAAGATAGTGTGAGTGGGGGAAAATGTGAAGGGAGCAAGAGAGCAGATTCAGACGGGGCTCTGAGAGGACTAATGGACTACAGGGCATCAGTGTCAGGTTTGCTATGGATAGATGGAGGGATTTGAGAATGAGAAGAAGGAGAAGAAGGAGAGGAGTGTGTGCGCAAAAAAATGCAGGACAAATTGTGTGTCTGCTTCCCATTAGCGGCGCATGAGTGTCGGCTGAGATGGTTTACCTCAACTGGTGACTGCTCGGACTGTTCAGCTCCGTGCCAATGCCCCGGCAATAACCTCGATGTTGGAGTCAATGAAAAGTGCTGACTTCATTCACACTCACATATTGTCATACAGATTGTCTTAGAAGGAGTGTTGTAAGTCATTTGGCAGCGTGGAACATTTGGACTGAAGCCCAAAATACGTTCTGAGCCATAAATCTATTCATCTACGATACGAAATGATGTGAAGTCGAAGTACAAATATTTCTTTTTGCCGAGTGTTTATACGATCAAAGCAGCTTGCACTGTGCCAGTTTGGCAAAGTTTTATGGGGAGTGCTTCCTCTCATAAATGAAAGGTCAAAGTTGTTTTTTAGGCAGGAAAACCACGACCTCGTGAAATTTTTCAGGTGTGGGAGATTCGCACTAATAGTCCATCAAGGCTCTCTGTGTGTACAGTATACGTTGGATGAAGACCAGGGAGCTGTCCGTGTGATTATGGGAGAAATGAGGCCTGTGGTTGAGCTTGACCATGATCCTGTGGGAGGCTGCAGTAGTGGTGTCTCACTATTGGATTAAAGAAGCCGGAACATTTCTCCTTCTCCTGCTGCTCCTGTCAGAGCGATATTTCATCTTTCAGCTCCAGCCCTCTCCTACTTTCATACACTATACATACATTCTCTCTGCAGGACGTATAATTGGTGAAAACTGAGCTTCAGTCAGATGCTAACATCATTACAAAGCCCACCTTCAAGGGTCGAGATGTAAATGCTTGGTAAATAGCAAAGCCTTCCTTGTCAGATTGATCTCGCTTCAATCGGATTTCGTATTCCCCATGTTCCATTAGCTGCTGTGGCTCCGGGCAAGTAATGCCTGAGCTTGAAGGTCAGACCTCTGAGTGAGATCACCCCCGTGTGGGCGAGAACCCCCTGAACCCATCTCGTCCTGGAAGAACAACAGAGGAGAACCGAGCGGAGGAGGAAGGGCAGAATGTGGCAGAACATGGGGTTTCCAAGCCGTGTTTTCTGGGTTCATGCACTGATGGGCTTCCTGATAATGTGCTGATTGTGGAGGGGAGGAGATGGCCTCTCATCCCTGATCATTGTGCCGGGTGCATTGACGTGATGCCAAGATTTCTTTCCGTGCCTGCCCTGTTCACGCCCCTTTGCCTCCGCGCTTTGTTAGTCAGCCCTGTTCTCAGGAACCCTCTCTAGGTGTCCCTAATGGTATGTTGGCAGTTTGTCCATAGTATCTGTGCCATATGTGTGTGTCTGTGTGACTGCATACATATGTATGAATGAGAAATGGGAGTAAGGGCCTCCTATGTTGCTGTTGTTATTGTTGTTGTTGGTGTCGACGCCTCACTCATCCCCGTGAATGGACTGCTTGGTCTCAATAGAAGAGGGGCGTTTGTGTGGGCCGGGTCCATCATTCATTTACTTCATTCATATCCCTGGGGGAGCGGAGGGGGAGTGGCGTACAACACTGGCACGGCATTAACACTCAAAGCATCTCTGTCCGTCCTTTTCCTCCCTCCGCTCACTTTCTCTCTGTCTCTCGTCGTTCTCGTCCTCCTCTTGGCACAAATGCTGAAACACTCATCAGTCACAGCTTGGCGATGATCCTGGGCTTTCATGTTCTGCAGGATTTCATGTTAGATGAATTGATATGCTCCTCCGGACCATGTGCTGCGCCGCACTACAATGATGGAAGACCACAGACTGCGCCCCCAGACTCGGAGAGCTTATAGGAAGCAACACCTCCTGGCACAAACACAGAGACGCAAAACTTTTCTCCACGGCTGACAGATCTAGTTTTAATGTGGAGAGTCGCACAGAGGAAATAACAAAATGTCTTTTGACACTGGGAAGCTCTCCAGTCTAAATGATGCTTTGTTCAAGTGTAATCGCATTTAGAGAGCATAAAAAGCTTGGAATTCATTAGTCCGTGGCTTTTGATTATACTAATTTCACTCTGGTAAAGGATTGGTGCACAGCATGAAATTCACCTTTTCATCGCCGTGGCAGGATTACACTGTCCTACTAAATCATCTATGCATGATTAATTAGTCACAAACCACTGCAATGTAGTATGAGCAAACTGAACCATAAAAACAACAGGAACTAAACCACAGTGCATGCTGTGGTTAAACAGGATTGCTCTGTGACTAAAAGCCACGTTGTTTTTGTAGTTGCAAAGATATTGTTAGATGAAAAGTTCCACACATTAGTAAACTGGCGCAAACGGTTTGTTCCAAGAACCATCTGGGAATTCGTCCTTGGACACTGTTTGGAAAAGTCACTGTGAAACAATACTTGGCATATTGGATGAACCATCTGTCTATCACAGACAAATCAGATCAACAAAAAACATATGACATAGTAGGAGAACCTGACCAGTGATAGCCAGTTCTTGAAAAAGCCAGTTAGGAGAAGAGCAAAAACATCTTTTCCACCGAGAAAAGCCTTTCAGTGCTGTTCATTGCTCTTCTGTCGATGAAGAAATACTCTTCAGTAGAGAAGAAATCCTCTTGCCGCTAACCACTTGAGGAGCCGCGATTGTTTTGGAAAGAACAGCTGCTTCTGTCACCGTCATCACACCTGAACCACTCCCATAGCTGCCAATAGCTCCTCACAGGCCGCTGATTATTCAGAACCACTGTGGTTCAGACACAAGCGGATAAGTTGCAGCCTGGCAAGATGGATTGTATATGATCTGGTGATCTCTCATGCTATTGCTCTTTCTTCTTGATAAAGTACAAATGTACCCAACATCACTGTGCAGCATTTCCAAGTACGTCAGGTGTGGAGATAAGCCCATATCTCTGTACCAAAACAAGTAATTAATAGTGTGGAGGTGTTGGAAAAGGTCACTTTTGAGGACGCCTTGTTAGCTCCTTTATGCAACATCCAGTTTTAGAGTTAAGATGGGCTAACACAACACTGCTGTGTGTGCTTTACATCAGTCTTTTAAAGTCCATCTTTGGGCTTTTCCGACCATTTTTTTTTTTAATTGGAAAACTTCTATTGAAACTAGCGATGGTTTGTAAAGGTTATCTCATAAATGTCTATTTTATACTAAACACAGACACTACTTTCATCATCAATCCACAAAATGACATAAACTATTAAGATAAGGATGCAGCTGTGGAGATAACTTCCACAGAAATGTCATCACCGGACTACCATTCTGTATCATGAGGTGGACTGTCCTTGACACACTTTTGGTATCACAGTCGTCCTGTGGCGGCGACACCCACCTGGCAGACTCGGTTTAAATAAAAGCCTCGGCGCAACATATTTATTTATTGCAGTGACGATCAAACGATCATTTCTCAGCACTCCCAACTCTTTCTTGTGTGAATGTCGCAAAATGATTCACCAGTTCCTCAGATGATCATAACCAGACTGCTGGAAAAGCTACAAGAGAAAATATGGCAAGCTGCAAACAAACAAGCCCGAAGCAGCAGGAAAGAAAAAAAAAAAAACTTGTCTGCTGTTCAGATCTGATGAATGAAAAACAGATAACGAAGATAGGAGAAGGGAGTGTGAGAGAGAGCGAGAGAGGCCACTCTTAAAAGGAAAAAGTCTCTCTCTCTCCATTCCCGGTGTGGATCAGGCTGTCTTTGGTTGCCTTATCAGTGCAGAGCGGATGGCTAAGCACTGATTTATGAGAAGGTATGACCGTGTAAGATAAGAGGGTTTTTAGCCTCCATGTGTCTGTGCAATCACCGGCCTCCTTCAACACTCCATGTGTGGACGGATGGAGGGACTGTGACTAAGATTTCCCACTGTCACGCATGTTGCCTCACAGCTGATAAGACTCTTGGCTTCCTCTCATTTTTTTTCCTCCTCTTTATATTTATATCATTCTCGAATCAAAACAGGCACTTCCAGGTAAAACTTTCTTTTGTCAAAATTGTCTGAGCATCTCCCACCTGGATGTTTCGGGACAGGCGTGTTGCTTTCAGTATTAATCTGAGCCTGCAGTCAAATACCTGCGAATGCCTGGATCCTGATGTGAAAACTAACAGGTTATTAGACACTGGCGCTGCGGTTTTGAATGTGTTGCATCATGAGTTTTTAACAGTTGGAGAGGTCGTTTCAACATTTCTTATCTCGCTCCATTTGTGTGCATACTAAATCTGACTGAGCAGAACTGCCAACAATAACATGCCAGAGAAGTCATCGCCATTTTCAGATTTGCTGTTGGTATCCGGGTGCATGGCCTGTAATCTGAACAGTGGGCAATCTTATTTGCCCATTTCATGCCTGGTGTGCAGTAATTGCTGTGTAGCCTTGACATGACGGGTTTATGTGAATCGGAGGCCATGGTTGTGAGTATTGTAGGTCATCTTGTATCTCGTGTTTTTATGATTTTATCCATCTTTTACTCTGTGGAAGTTTCACTATCTGTGCCAGACCTCCTCTCGCATGAGAGGAGGTCTGGTTGTACCCTGCAAAAGAAAAGGTAACAGCTGCTAGCTTGTTTAGTTTTGTACCATTAGCGACCCCGTTACTTACCATTATAAGTTACTTGCCATTTTCAGCATACTGGTTGCTAACTCAGAGGTTGTTGTACTTTCCTGGAGAGATAGGGGTTTTGAAAACGGTACAGTGTTTCTGAAAGAATAGTAACTGTATTGCAAGGGGAGGCAAAGCGTTGGCACGACGTGAAAATGAGATTCAAAAATCAACTACCTTTCCGTACTGTATTCATCAGCATTGTTTTATGAAGCCAAAAAGATGCCTCACATATTGGATTTCTGAGTCCGTTTTCACAACGGCATGTGAGCTGCGTTTGGAGGAAGCTTGTTGTTAATTATGGAGCCCATCGAAACCATCAAACCTATCGAAACCATCGCGGTACGGAATGACATCACAACGGCCAAATGCATTTACTATACAAGCTTGTACGACACAACAACATAAGTAGGCCTACATTAAATAGAAGAGGTCGTATCACAATCAGTGCATTTACAGGAGGGTTACACGTCTTTCTCTATATGTGTTTCTCTGCAGAGCATGTGCGATTGTTAGTAGACAGGAGGTGTAGAGCGAGGGCAGATTGTCCACGAGTTAATCAATCATGAATGGCGTTGTGTTCTCAGACAGATTAAAAAATCTAAGTAAATTATGCTAAAATATACTTAGACAGCCATTAATATACTTGTGTGGCCTGCCCAAGTAAAGTCTATGTGTGGGAAACACTGCAGTAGCACACAAATAGTGGAGGGAGGAAAATGCAAAATTGAAAAGTTGGCCAGTGGCAGGCTCTATACCAGAAGCCTACATCTGGTGAGTCAGACTAGCAAAACTTCACCGTTCAGCCTGGCAATTTCATTTGTAAGCTCCCCCTCATTAATATGAATGTATGCACTAACTGGAGCCATTCACATATCCTCCTCCGACTGGCCCGAAGCAGCCGCACTCTTCAAACTGACCCTTTATGGTCACGGGTGAGAAAAAGGTCGCAGGGTCGCGGGGTAGGATGTCCCATCTGTCCATCAAACATGAAAGCCTCCAAATCAACGGGCACTGGTGTTTTAAGTAGGAGGGGTGAGAGCGTCAGTCAGCGAGGGGAGTAAAAAGGCCGTGGATTACACAGACAGACAGTAATCTATAGGTCTGTCAGCCTGTCACTCAGCCTGACCTTGGGTAGCTTTGCTTTAATTGCAGGCTGGGATGAGAGCGTGGGGGCCCGCCTTCAGCAGACAATTCACATTATCCATTAAAGATGTAATGGCTGCCAACATGTTTCATCTTGAATGACATTTTTTTGCTTTCAAAGCGCACATTTAACCTTTTGGAATGTAAATGGTCGTTTTAGCCTGTAATTATTTTCTGTGAGGAAAAGGCCCCTCATTCTTAAAGAGTTTGGTTCCGTCATGCTGGGAAAGATCATCACATGAGACGATTTTACTTGAGTTAGTGCTTCTTGCTCAGTAGAATGCTTAAACAAACACAACTCCAACACTGATGGCATTAAGGTGGTCTAAGATGACTGCTTCCCTGTGAGATTACACTTCAATACTGCACCTGTTTGATGTTTTCTGCATCTGTGCGTGATGTATGCTTCCCTTCACACCACTGGGAGGCCCAGCCATCACCTTGTCAAATTATCATCTGTACAGTGACCCTTAGACTATAAAACAAGACAGGTTATTTGGCTCGTTAAAGTTTAAAAACGTGTTGCACCATTGCAACAAGAACGTGGCTTCATATTCTGTTTTACTACAGTCGGTACAGTTTGAATATGTTCCCAAAGCCAACTATTTCCATAACAATTTTCTGAAGCGTTTCCACTGCCTGCATTCCTTTCTGCCACCTCTTTCCCCCACTTCAGCGCCTTCTCCCTTCGCTCTAACTCCCTCCATTCCCACTACCATCATCTCCATCATGCAGCCACTCTTCCACTCAGAAAAGATGAATGCCCTTGACTGACGGTCATCATCCCCCAGTTTCCTCCACTCTGCTGCTCCCATTTTTGACAAACAGACAGACAGCAAATGGACAAGTTAACATGGACGCTCTGTCACTCACAGCTTTCTCTCGCCAGTTGGTCTCCCCACTTTTCCTTTCTTCCCACAGCTTTCAGCAAACTTTCCTGCTGTGTTTCATTGAATGTTTGGATCAAATCTCTGTGTGTGCTCTGGTTTGTGTCGACTTTTTGTGAGTGCGAGCTGTATTGAAGAAATGTACCAAAATAAAAACAGTTACTGTTGAAAGGAGCACGCACAAAAGATGGCTGTAATGAAAAGAGGCAGTGGGATGGTCGGAATATGAGTTTGAAGTGTTGCACACTTGATCATGAAACTCAGCATGCTACCAAAGAATCACTAAAAAGAAAGTCTCCTGGACTCCATACAAACAGACCCAAAGCTGCTGCTTGTTCTGGGAAGGATTCAGCGGTAGAGGATACTTAGTATACGCTGAGCCAGGGTTGGGCCTAAACCCAAGAAGCGAAACACTAGCAAATAACATCTCACATTCGTGGGGCTCAAGCTGCTCTCACCCAGACCATAAGAAGAAAACATAATATTGTTCCTGGGTTGCTCCCAAGTCCTAACGGCTCAGGGGTTACCTGTAATAACTTGTCAGAGAACATCTGCATGTTTTTGTTTGAGGATACACTCATAAATTGTCAGTATATGTTTCTGCTAATTTATTTTTCTTAGACAAGCTTGTGGTTGCAGAGCTTAAGAGCCTGGGAAGGCAGAGTTTGTGCTCCGAGTGTAATTACCTTCAGAATCATATACTGAGGTCAATGCCATATTGATCTATTAGTTCACGGGTGCACTGTCGGCCACTAATGGAATGGATTACTGGAGGAATGTTATGTTTGATCTGTTTGCAAAGAACTTCTCTTCGGGGAGTGTGTTTAGAAAAATCTTGACCTTCCAAGTTCATGTAAGTGTCAATCAACCAGGACTTGTAGAGGCAGATGCCGAACCAAATATTTTATTGGATATCGCTGTAGTTCTTGTCAAAGGCGACAAGCAAATGATTAGAGCCTACAGTCTACATGCTAGCGGCTCTGTGTGACTCAGGTCAACGTGCTTACATGCTCACATTGATAGTACTAACATGCAGATCATTAGCAGGTACAATGTTAACCATGTTAGCCTGCAATCACTTTCCAGTTAGCAGAGGTTGATGGGAGTATTATTAGTCTTTAAACCAAAGTAATGAACATATTGACCTGATGATTGTTCTAGAAGGGAAGGTAAGAGATCATCTAAGTAATTACAATTCATCCTGAAGGGAACGTGAATGTCTGATTGAATTTTATGCTAATCCATCCAGTAGGCGATGAGCCATTTCACTAAAATCACAAATGTGATGTGGTGGTGCTAGAGGAGAAGTCAGGGAAAGTCATTAGGATTCATCCTCTGGGAACCATGAATGTCTGTGCAAAATGTTGTCCCAATCCATCACAGGTATCGAGATAAGTCAGGGGATTGCCAAAATCATCAGGATTCATCCTCTGGAGAACACAAATATCTGTACCAAATTTCATCGGTACAATCCCAAGAGCCACGCTGCCAATTGTCAAGAAGCAAAATTGTGATGGTTACTGTAAGAAATATTGATAGAAGTATGTTCCATTTAGGAGGTCACTTCAGCTGGTTTGAGAAGTACATTGATGTCTTGTGGTTATGCATGCCTTTCTCAGTCTTTGTAGCTAAACTCCCACTCACTGTTAACGGGGCACAAAGCCTGTCAGACAAACAAGCAGGTCCTCACTGCAGGCCCGGACTCCCAACACGCCATCTGAGGACCATGCCACGCTGCTCAACAACCAGCCGCCTGATTGTTGCGCATTATCTGCTTGTCCCCTGCCTGTCATGCGGCATTAGTGCACGAGGCTCGACCCGGGATCTGCTCTGACATGTACCTGGTCGGGGGTGACCCTGCTTTTGTCTGGCGGCAACTGGGGTCAAGTGGGTGTATGCAGCAGCAGGGCACGCAGTATTATGTGGACCGTGCAGATGGGCTTCTGGCACTCGCCCATTAGTGGCTTGTAGTATGATAACTCCACAGATGCTGGTGACCCTGGAGCTTGACCAGCTGCCCTTACTGGCCATTTGGGACAGAGGGCGAGTTTATATTCACATCACACACCTCTAATTGACTGCCTTGTTTCACACCTAATATAGGATAAGGCGCATACAGGGTATTCCTGAGCAATGCAGGACATCTAACAAAGCATTTCCATTAGCACATTTAATCCAAAGGCTCCAGCTGAGCTTATTAAGGGCATTTCCGCTCAAAAGTTTAAAACCATGTTTTAAATTTCTTCTTGAGTGACTTTAAATAAGCCAAAAAAAATGTTTTGCCTCTTGGCTCAGGGTCAAAAAAAGTTTCCCCGTCTCTCCAGGTGGCCTGGTAGTCGATGACACATCCTACAAAACAACCCCAGCTCAGCTCCAGCGAGTGGCCTTTGTTGCTTGTCATCCTGTCTGTGTCTCCAGGGTGGCTGACAAAAACGCCACATGGTGTGGGTGGACAGAGGAGACAAAGTCATTCATTAAAATAACATAAATGCCATCTTAGCTGGGAAGCAGCAGTGGAATGCTACGATGTGTCAGAGTTTTTGGTCGCTGTTTGAAAATCTCATCATGTCACTTCCTCTTGAGTAATTTAGCTGAACGCTAGCTGAGGGAACCACATAACCACAGGCATTTTATTTTGTCAACTTTTAAGAAGTTTGCTTAAAACTTGCACAACTCTTGGATGGAAACAGAACATTTGAATCTCATTAGATGTGTCTCTTAACACGCTTGTTTTGAGGCAAGTCTAACTCTTTCTTCATGCTAGAGTTAAATACTTTTAATGGGTGAAGCACAAGCCTGACAGTCATTGAGAAATACATCATCACTGCACTCATCGTGCACGCATTTCCCCCATCACCATGCCTCTTCCACCTGCGGCATGCTGGGTGTTAAAGAAAGGAGCTTGTGTTATCTCAAAGGGTTGGTATGCAGACAGGGGCTAGTGGATGCTGGCAGGATCAGACAAGCTGAGGAACAGGAAAGGTGTTGGAGGAAGCTCGGCGATACTAAATCAAAATAGCACTAACCAGGTATAGAGAGGGAGATTTAAGATAGATGGGGATGCTATAATTTTTTGGTCTAGCTGCATGCATGATAACCTCTTTAAAGAATCCATACAATGTTCTGGATGGTGCACAAGGCTGGCAGAAACGGGCTTAAACAATCTGAGGAGGCTGATGCAGGACGGGAAAGTGATGACTGATGTTGGGACGTTTGTCTCCTCATCACTCCTCACTGAGAGATAATTCAGTTTTATTTTGTTAAATAGAGGAAGCAGCGTTTTGGTTATTGGAATGAAAAAAATGATCTAAATGAATGGTTGATTGAAATGTCTGAAATAAAGAGATCTTAACAGCAGTCTCAGTATCATATGGTGTTCCAACCCCACTCCATCTTCAATCAGATCAGATGTATCAGTGTCCTGAATAAGAAGTGCATTGCTTCAGACTACAACTCATCCAAGAACACAAGTCATCTGAATTATAAGAAAACATCCTTAATTTGTCTTTGCATCGCCTGCAGAACGACACACATAAGTGTCGCCTGAATGGGGCATCATTTGTCAGTTCAACAGTTCTCTTATCCGACACTTCTATGGTTAATATAAGTTAAGTTTAGCAACAAAAGTGACTTGGTTAGGGTTAGGAAAACATCTTGTAATGCTTAAAAGACCCAATGCTGACTGTTGGTAACAAAACGGGGAAAAAACATCATTGTCTTGTGTCATTGTCCATTGATTTGTTCACCCATCCAATCCACCTCGACTACCTCCCTCTACAGACATCGTGGCTTTATAATGACTTATAACAAACATTTTAGGAAGTCAAAAATACAGAACACCCATTTTTTGCAATGATCCTTCATTGTGGTAAACAAAAACTTTTGACATTGATATGTAACAGAGGCAGGATATTTAAACATTTACAACAACTTTACTATCTAAAATGACATCAGCATACTGAAACAGTACATTTCACTGGGAAAGTTTTCATATTGGCAAATATCAGACAAGATATATGCCGATATCTGTGATGGTCCTGATTGATATATCAGCCAAACGTTATATCAATCGGGCTCTAGTTTTGGCATTTACTTGGAGAACATTCAGTCCAGGGTGTCAAATATAAATGCTACATTAGCACTGCACTAGCATAAGTAACACCTGTCCTACCCAACAATGGACTTTTTGCTCCCATCCAAATAGAGGATTTATAGAGCGCCTGAACAAGTCCCGACAAGTTACCGTTCCTACCCAAATGCCATTATTAGTCCTGAACACTTGCCTCCATTATCATTTGAACTTGACCCTGCAAAGCCTGATCTGAACCATTTCATCCCACCTGCATAAACTATTGATCAAAAGTCTGTTCAAATCTGGCCGATGCATCAAAAGCAGCAAGGGAAACCGATAACGTCTTGTATGTCTTATAGAATAGTGCTTATTTGCTCGTTTGACCCTTACATGTGGTCAAACTGTGACACATAGATTCTTGATGCACTTGTGTCTGTTTACTGTAGCATGTGAATTTGGCAGTTTGTATATATGTTAACACTTTACCACCAAGTGTTGACATGACTTTAAGAACTCCTTTCTCCTCTATGTTTACCCCTGCTCTATACCTAAGCTGGCAGCTGACATCTCAATCAGTTTTTGTGTATTTGTGCCTTTGTGAGCTGTGGTTTTCGCTCCTCCAGCAGCAGTAGAGGGGATCTCGGCCTCTGTGTCGGCTGCCTGAAGCAGCTCTCTCAGAGTTCGACTCAGAGTTTCCATTGCTCTCTCCTGCCCACTTTGATAAATGGAAGTTCTTAGGCTCGCTGTCAGGCTCCTCTCCCCTCGGGACTCCTCCCTCCGTTCTCACTCCTCCACCACACCATTTGCTGTTGGGGGGTGAAAAATGACAGCAGGGAATATAGTGGATACTCAGTGCTGGACTGGAGAGTGGAACACCCAGAGAGGGTAGAGGTGGCGTTTGTCCCCAGTGAACTGCCAGTCAACACTTTGCTGCTAATGGTCTCTCTAAATTTACCTCCTAATTACCCCCCTCTTATTGCCCCCAGCTAGCAACACACTGGCCATGACCTTGATACACGAGGAAGCAAGAGGGCATGCTTAGAATTATCTTTTGTTCAGCTCTGGTTAAAATCAGCCAGAGGAGAACTGATTTATCGACATCTTGGCTCAGCAACTACGCAAATTTTAGCACTCCCAATCGAATAGAGGATTAGGAGAAATCCATAAAATAAGAATGAACAGACTCTGAGAAAGGCATTGTGCATCTGGGTACGTGTTAGTGCAGCTGACAGAGAGGGAGAGTATTTGTTCTGAGTGCCAGGTCAGAGGTCAGCCAGGGGCAGTAGGATTTTTCACTCATTCGCACCAGCTCTGTCTCATTATTCAGCCCTTTCCATAATCCCTCTAACCTGCGTGTCACCACTGACCGCCGCCGCCAACCCCGACCAGCTCGCTGCAAGCACAAGCACGGCTACAACAACAAACACAGCTTCATCATCATTACAGCGGCTTGCAGCATCTGCACGGTCCTGATCCCACACACACAAACACTTGTGCATACAATGGCCAGCCACAGGCTCAGACAGCGCCTTCGGGAAAGAGCATTTTGTAAACAAAGTAAGGAACCAACCCGTGTTTTTCATGTTCTCCAAAATCCAAGGATTAGAGTTGTGGAGGGACAGAGCGAGGCAGACCTGCACACAGATTTCCTGAGAAGCTTTAATTACAGCTCACCTTGAATATATGTCTCATTTTTCTTTGAGTTTTTGTTCCATTAAATGTAAAGTTGTGCTTAAGACTTATAATTTTCATGCCACTTGAATGCATCCCACCAATTCTTTCTGTGTATCCAAGCGGAAAACATGATTATAACAACTAGATGAAAAGCTTTTCTGTCACTTTGTGAAGTTGCAACAGCAGACGTATCATAAGGTTTCATCTCAAATGATGCTATTTTTTTAAACAGCTGGAGCTACAACACTGTTCTTCGCACCCTTTCAGACATTTTTAAGGAGGTGCATTTTTCCCGGCTCTACTCAAACCATCCCACCCCAGTATCATCATGACCACCCTGCTCTCTCCACACCCGGCCTGACCCCCTCAAAGATAATCCTGATTATGCTGAAGTGTGTGAGGAGGCCAGGGATGAGCTTTCACCTCAGACCCCTCGTGTCCTTTAACCTTTCACCTGCGGCCCTGAGGGCAGCTGTCTGTGGCGGTGTGTGTTGAGGGAAAAGCATTGGTCACATGAGTCATGTCAAGCTTGTAGTGGTCACGCTGCTTTGGGTTTGGCCGGGTCTTTACTGAATGTACATATTTTTTTATACATTTTCTTTGTTTCTTGACTGATAGTCCACCCTTTTGTGTAATAGGTGGAAGAAGTGGAAAGCTGTTTTGCACTGCCCTTCTCTGCATGTAATCCCACTGTATCTTCTTCTGATAATTACATATACACTACAACATGAACTTAATGCAGGTGGGGTTTGCAGACCAGACAGTGGAATAAATGACCTTTTCTGTCAGTTGAACCAGAGATGGTCCTCTACTCCCTCGTGCTTTAATTAACCTTTCCTGTCATCCGAAACAGCAGAAATAGATTTCTTATAATCTCTCGTCTCCACGCAGGAAGTGAACTCACTACTTAAATCAATCTTTCTGCTGCTCTTGATTTGTGCAGTGGGAGACAGGTGTCCCTGATTTGATGCGAGGATCAGAGAGCTCTATTTCTATGTACGCACACACACATATACACACACGTACGCAGTGTATCAGTGGCAGACGAGCGTGAAGAGCATCTGACTGACAGCATCCGGAAGCTCGGAGATAAGACGTAATCTGGTGCCAATTATTTGTCCTTGACAGGCACAGGTAAGCAGCAATCAGCTCCACTGACATGTGTTCTGAGTCAATAGTCGTGGCCCCAGTGGGTGGTGAGAGGCTGATTATGAGGTGCGGAACGGAGGCAAACACAAAGCTGCGACGGGTTGGGCTGATAAGGCTTCACGCTGCTTTTCAGCCCCTCTCATATCTGCAGTGACCTCTCCGTCCTGTCCACGAACACATAGAAAGATACACTGGACACTCAGTATGCACTTGGGATTCGCAGTGAACACACACATACTTTTAGGTGTTTATTGTATGCTTTTACAATAAGCAGATTAATTCAGAAGACCACACATCTAAAAACCCAACAGGTTTGTCGGTGCCAATATGATCGCTCCAAAGAGAGTTTTCTCATCTGTAGGGCTGGATATCTTCAAAAAAAGTTGGATACTATACAGATACCCTAACTTCGATACCGGTTCCTGAAAGATACTTTTTTGAATACCAATTCTGTGAAATCCATTTCAAGAAAAGATTACATTATACATACACGTGATGAGCCCCGTCTGTGGGCGTGATCTAGTGTTTGTGTGCCTTGGGACAGCCAATCGCCAACACTATTAGATCTACACAACAAGCATGCTGTGTGCTTACTGGCTCACTGACGCTGATGAGATTAACTCCTTAGGTACTGAAATTTGGTATCGAATGACAAGACATTTTTCAGTACTCGATAGTGTGCTATAAAAGTATCAAAGTTCAATACCCAGCCCTACTGATCCGTCTTCTCTTTGAGCAAGATCTGCTTGGGTTTAGACAACTTTACCTTCTTGGAAACTGTTAAGGAAGGATTGTAATTATGGTTGAAGCAATAATTTGACATTTTTGGAAATATGTATATGTATTGTTCCCTTACTTGGCAAGAGTTAGATGAGAAGATCAGTACCGCTCTCCTGGTGCTACATAAAGCATGGAGCTGGAATCCGGAAGCTATTAGCGTAGCTTGGCATAATGGGAATATGTGGGAAAGGGCTAGCCTGGCTCCGTCCTAAGTTAAAAACTTGACCGACCAGGACCACTAAACCTCATTAATTAACACTTTTTTAAAAAGAAAACAAAAAAAACTCTCACATCACTTTTGGAGGTCATTTTAATTGCTGTTACAAATAACCTACGCTGTCTTTATTCTGCTTCGGACCACCCTTATATATAAGCGAAGTGTGTCCATCACCTGATAAGGAGAATCCACAAAGGGACACCGTGCATGCATGACTGCAGACAAGCTGCAGCAAGGTGGGACCACACCTCTACTTTATGAGAATGTGAACATGAGCAGATTGGGGAATTCAGACAACATGCCGAGGATGCCTGGGCAGGTATGTGGGATTTTCTGCTGCCGGTATCCTCAGACCCCCCTGTTCTCTTTCACCTGTAACACACACACACACACACACACATACACACTGACGGGTATGAAGAGGAGATCTGCAAAGTTGATAGTGGCACGAAGAGAAGTGTCTGGGGTATGTGGGAGATGCATATTTCGTCATCTCCTTACAGATACAAAACAGAGGTCCCTTATGTCCCTTTGAGGATGACCCAGGAAGGCCACACTGAGGTATGAAGCTTTGCCAAAAGGCTACATACCTTGGCTGCAGAACAGAGCAGAGTGACCACAGTGCAGAGGGATCACATCAACAGGTGGACAGACTACAGGATCAGTTTACCAGCAGATGTCATTCACATTCTGGGGCAGTTAGTAGGAGCAGACTGGGTTTTATCCAACAAGAAAGATCTTCAGCAAACCGACGACAATTCCACGTGCACAAGCTGAAAATAAAAAAGAAAATTTAGCTCGGTCTGCCTGTGTGTCTGGTAGTGATTACAAAGACCTTGCTGGGAAAGCCGGTGATATACACCAGATCCTGCGGCCTTTACAGACTTGTGCCCTATCATTGCTGAATTTACCAGCTTGTTATAAAGTCAAACGTTTGAAACACAATGTCAAGGCTGTGTTTTGTTCCGTAACATTTTTCTTGGCGTCGGAGGCACGGCCATTTAAGGCTGAGCTGCAACACACAAGAATGCGTCTGAGAAAATGAATTTGTGCTGACAATAGAGCGCAATGTGAGCACTTTGAGGTGGACTGTTATCATACCTGATTCCTTATCTCAACACGCCCCAGGCATTATTTCAAAGAAAATGTGTTTTAGCATGTCTCGTCTCGCACAGATGTAATATTTCTCCTGAGTGCAAGATTGCCACTTCATTTTGAAAGATTAAAATGGCAAGATGAATAGAGTTAATGGAGAGTAGAACTATAATAGAGTCATTGTACTTTAGCTGAAGGGATGTGTAGTCTTTATGTAGGCTTTAAACGTGCTTTGGAATGGGTCCCGCGTGCTGTAGCGGCCCTGGTTATTCCTCCCATTATGTCCCATACATTATCTCCTTCACTGCAATTTCATACACTTCAGGGCTGCAAAAGCTGCTGTGATGAGGCTACGCATGTGCACACAAGCCTCGCTTCTTATGTTGCCAGTACAGAACAATTAGTTATCAGAAATATGCAGACCTCCATGAAAAGATTAAAGACGAGATATCATTTTCATCAAACACAGCCAGACATCTTTTTCCATTATGTGTCAGCGGACTCTCAATATCAGTTAGCTTTGGAAAAATGAGGCTAAGACAGAGTCTTTTTAATACGGTTGTTGAATGAAGTAGTCCAAACCAAAATTGGATGTAATTTGCAGCCCGTGCATTTTCAGAAACAAGATAATTACTCTGTTTTGAAAGTGTTTCACTCAGTTTATTTGGATATAATTTAGAATCTGATTTGTGTATTTTAACTGCCAAAAAAGGCTTTTATCAGTGATGTCATGGCTGCAAAATAACCCTCTCAAATTAAATGTTATCTTTTGTTTTTTTTAGCATTCAGTTTTGATTTAAGAGTTGACTTTGGAGCTCACTTGCTGCTAGTTTTTTTTTTTTTTTCATGATATGCGGGTCATTCAGGTCATTTTCGTCAGGATCAAATTAGGTCGGCTACAAGATAGATATTGATCCAGTGATCCCTGAATTGAAGACAGAGATGACAGGCCGTCAGAAACTCACAGCCAGTCGGTGTTAACTGATAATCTGTTTTGATGAATGTTTATTTGTAACGTAGTAGGTTATCTGTCTGTCTGCCTGTCTGGTCTGTCCGTTTGTCCGCTCTCTGTGACCTACAGCCGCTGTTGGACTTGTGACAGCCAGTCACCGCTGTTCAGATGCCCCTGAGTGTGAATCTGAGCGCAGAGGTGATAAATGTGGGATGTCAGCTGGTGTCCCTGAAGCTCCAGTATCATTCGACCGCTGGGCCTGACAGAGCGTCTAGCTGGCTGAGTGTGTGGCTGACAAGGATAGAAAACGAGACGGGATGTTTATGAGGAAAGAAAGAGTGGAGTTTTTGGATGTGTGTGTACTGTTTTTGCACAAGCTGTTTAACTTAAGACATGATTCGTCATCATGTTGCTGTCCCCACCTGCACCCTTGTCTTACTTTACTATACTTGTGCATGTGCTCGGCTCTGGGGCTAGCCAACATGGTTGAAATTAATATTTATTCAAGTTATAATCCATTTTTTATTACTGGTGGTAACAATAAGGCGTTTAATACGAGAGTGAACACTTCTTCAGCAGCTACTTTAGAAAGAAAGAACAGCGAAGGGACTGGTGTTTCTATTTACAGTGCAACCAAACAAATAAAAACAAAATTAAAGATTTCAGTCAATAATTGTCAGTTTTCCATCAGGCTATGAGCAACCGTGATCTGATTTTATGTTGCGCGCAGTACAAGTAGTACAGAGAAAAGGAGTTGAGTTGGGTGAGATGGTTACCTTGCTGAGAAGTTTGAAGCATGCAGAGCTCATTTTGGCTGCTCCCTGCAGTATTTGAAACACATCCATTGTCAAAACATGTTGAAAATGTCCATGCCGTATTCTGTAGATGAATCTTTGATGAACGGTTCGCTGTCTGTTTTAACCACCATGACAATAAATGGCATTTCTGACTGCCACACAATAAAAGCCACCTCACATTGTGTTTGGTTTACATTAGCAATAACCTAAAACAGCTCAGACACCATAAACAGTGAGGCTGATATGAATGAGATTAAATTACAGACAGTAATGCTGCACGCGTCTCTCCCTGTAGGCAATATGAATCCTGCTTAGGAATGGCAGACTCTGCCACGAACAATGAAAACCACTATAAAGAGAGGTAATAACAGAATTTAAATATATGGAACACCCTGGTGCAACTTCTCAGCTCCCAGGAACTACCAGCAACAAAGAATTGTTGGGTGTTTAAAGGTTTATTTAAAATACATTTCACACAGAAACATTTTCTTTAGCAGTCTAGCTAATTCACTCTCACCTGCTCACCTGCAGCCCATGACATACAGGCAGCACAGAGTGAGAGAGAGAGATGAACACACCTCAGTAGAGCACATACCTCCGCCGAAGCCCAATTTGTGATTTGAATTTTTTTTTTTTTCAAGATCCATGCAATATTCCCAGAGATATTGACAAAAATGTCCAAAAATCTGCAAAAAGTCTTGCAATGTTAAAGAAAGGGAGAAAAAAAATCCTGGATCTGTCCCTTTATCCAGATCTGTACCAAAAGTTAATGAAGACTATTCTGGGCTGAGACCCGTCCTCCATCCAAGTTTCCTGAAAATCCATTCTGTAGTTTTTGTGTAATCCTGCTGACAAACCAACCAACAAATGGACACAGGTGAAAACATGACCTCCTTGGCGGAGTTAGAACTTAAAATTGATGTTCAGTTCGATTGAACAAAGAAAAAAACTCACTTAAACTTAAGTATCTAATTTTCTCAGCATTTCATTTTAAATTGGCTTTGAATCATTAATTTTAATAGATCTGTTCAGAATTCTATAAAATAATACCCCAATAAAATCATAATACTTATGTTTCCACTGAAAGTCCACAAACGCTCAGGCCTTCTGCAATTCTCCATCGAGGAGAGTGCGAACAAATAGTAAAGCTGTGTTTGGAGGCAACTTATGAGAATTACACGGGTGACAGCCATGTCTATTCCTATTTACTACCTTATCCAGCCCACTGCTCGCCATGATGCTGCACCGTGACGGTAGTATTTCACAGTTCCTGAAGGAGCTCAGCGCACCAGCAGCTGAGGAGCTTTCTAACAGAGGATTCATGTCAGTTTTTCAAGATGTCCTGTGCAGGTGGAGAACATCATGCTGTCTTTTATTTCCTGTAAAGTGACAAGACATTTTGATTCCTCTTGGTCAAGAAAAGCTGTTTCAGGGAGTCTCTCTCATTTTCAGTGTGTCTCAGACTTGGCTGATGAGAACAGTAGGGTTGTTTGTCTGGTCCTGTTGAAGTGGAACGTGAACAGGTCCTCTATCTGGTCCTCTAGTTTTCTCTGCAAATAGAAGCAGCACAAGTGCAGGCTCAACTTTCTCAAGCTCCACTTTCCCAAGCGTAGAGTTTGAAAGAGAGCAAGAGAAAGAGAGAGACCTCCTATCAGATTCTCTAACAGCTTGGGAGGTAATGGGAGGACCGGGAGAAAAAGCTGCTTTCCGTTCACCAGATCTCCACTTATCTCCCCTCACACCCAGAGTGTAACTTAAACTCACGCTCACACACGGCAGCGATCTGCCCTGAGCAGTATGTGAGCCATTTGAGAGAAGTTTTATAGTTTCAACAGCGATATGGAGGGAAGGATATGGCCATGTTATGCATGTGTGATATGATGTGAGACTAATAAGCCTGGGAGTGGTCGGCATCTCCTGTGCTGCAGCTGAAATGGAGAATTCACGAGAGGAGATTACAGTGAAGAACATCGTCTCCGCAACAGCTCGATAGGATTGAGGCTGCCAGAACCTGAACATTATCTGCCGTTTGGCTCTTTGTAATGGAAGCCATGTTACGTGACTGTAGCTCAGTATACCAACAGCAAAGCAGTGTGGAAAAACAGGCCAGAATTAATGGTCATTTAGAGTTATCCTGACACTTTTCTGTTGGCACACAGCACTGAGTGATTTATTGCTTGTCTGTTGCCGTTCAGTTCTGACTCTGGTGAGATTTACTGTATGCCTCCTTGCTTTTGTCAAACCTGTCATAACCAGATTTAGCCTCTCCAGAACCCCATAATGGCAGGATGTAATTGTAGTGCAGAAGAAGAAAAAAAAAAGAAGAAAGAACAAGCGGCTTCTGTAAATGAATTTTAGGAGAGTCTGAGGGAAGATTTGGCGCATCATTAGCATACTATCATGGCACCAACATTAGCATACTGTGTGTGTGTATGTGTGTGTGTTGTGCTTGTATTGCTGCCTTTGTGTGGACAAATTGTTGCTTTTCAACCGCACTGTGAGGACATTTCTGCTTTCTGAGGACATTTTGGCCGATTCTCATACATTCAAAGGGCTGTTACTAAGGGATAATACTTGGTTTGAAGGTTAGGTTGGAGTTAGGCTAAGGACAGGGCTAACGGCTGGGGTTCAGTATTAAGTTATGATGAAAAAGGTTAGGGTAAGGGGCTAGGGAATATACATTAAAGGTACAATATGTAAGAATTTTAGTTGAAAACGTTCAATAAAATAACTAAGATTATCCACAAAATGTGAAGAAATAACAGTGTGTCATGCTAAATAGATATCTTCTGTTGCTAACATGCTAACCAGCTAGCCTCAGTCTGTCGCGTTCCAAATCTCCACTACTACACTACCCCAGTGCTCCAAGCTTACGTTACAGACCGCTAGCTGCAGGGCTAACTGAGCTAACTACCTAACAGCAGCCACAGTTAACAATAATTAGTGGCTTCTCTGGTGATATGCTGCCCCCTGTTTGCTTTAAGTATGAATCAGGTGGCCAATTCTTACATATTGCACCTTTAAGTTTTTGGCGGCCCTCACAAGTAATGCAAGAGAAACGTGTGTTTGTATGTGTGGTTTAGATTTGAAAAATAAACAGAGAGAAAATCACCTCCCGTGCGGAAAGAATGAAAGAGCGTCTCAGTGCCAAAAATAAGCAGCCTACACTCATCTCTTGTGACCACGTCTGTGATTTGCGTTTCCCAGTTTTATTGTGTGTTTTCCTGCTACACTATTACAGGCACAGCTTGAAGCAAACCATTTATTTCTCCTCTCTTTTTGCCTCCTCACAGAGTTAAAGTCCACCGGCACCGCTCACCACTTCTCCTTTCTGCTGAACTCGACCGACTATCGGATCCTTCGCATGGATGAGGACCACGACCGCATGTATGTGGGCAGCAAAGATTACATCCTCTCTCTGGATCTGCACGACATCAACAAGGAGCCGCTCATAGTAAGAATACGTCCCACACAAACAATAATCTTGATTGAACCCCACACAAGTTTCCATCTAACCAGCTTGTTGATCTTTCTCTGTCAGATCCACTGGCCTGTCGCCCAGCAGAGGAAGACCGAATGTGTCCTCTCAGGGAAAGACACCAATGTGAGTACTCAAACAAAGTGATGTAAACTGAGGAGGGCTGAAACAATTCGGAAAATGAATTACCATCGATTTTAATAATTTGGTAATCATTTCAGCCATTATTAGGCAAAATTATTTTCTGGTGCCTGCTGCTCAAATATAAGGACTTACTGCCTGTCTGTTTTTTATTATTGCAAATTGATAATATTTGAGGTTTTAGAATGATTAGGCTCTAGGGGGTCCTGATTGATGGGTTTTCAAATCAAATCAAATCAATTTGATTTATATAACCCAAAATCACAATCACATTGCCTCAATGGGCTTAACAATCTGTACAGTGAACAAAATTATCGGATCCATCTGGGAAAATTCACGTGAATGCCCTCTCGGGGTTGTCACTCAAAAAGTTGTAGAAAATGTTGGTACATGAGTTGGAGAGCTGACGTCATGTGATGCTGAAACATGTCGGTCATGTATTACCAAATCATGTGTTGTATAGTCATTGTATCGTTTCCTTTGCTCTTCCTTGTCACTCAAATACTGGAAACAGCTGTCAACGTGCTGAGCGATAAAATGCAAAAACCTTTTTGGCTTCTCGTCTTTGGCGCAACTTGGGAAATGGGACCATCCGAGGAGCACGTGAATGCGAATGCAGCATTACACTCTCGGCTACATAATTATGCAAACAGTTGCTGATTGGTCATTTTAAATGTTGCTGCCACAAGGAATTGTGGGACAGCGTAATCTTGTTTCCTTTCATAAAGGATGGTCCAGTGTATCTTATGCCAACGAAGATAAGAAAGGAAGCACTGAAGCTTCTTTCCTGAGCATTTAGAGAACTCAACCAGGTTTTACCACGGCTGCCACTAACCTCCAGGTTGTTTCACTCTGTCAGGAACCTTCCAAAGCAAACAAAGACTACTCGACCGCAACCCAAGTGCTGCAGGAGTAACAGGTTCCCTAATGTACCAGCTGATAAAAGCAAATCTGTAAACCTTTGTCCGGCACGTTTAAGTGTCATTTTATTTGGCGATACTCTGGTGTAAAAATCACGAGTGTGTTTTCAGTCTGTCTTTTTAACGACACTTTTAATTTGAATCTGGCACCGGGGTCAGCGGAGGACGTTTTAAAGCTCCTTCCAATGTGTGACTTGCTGTGAAGCTCTTATTTACTGTCTCTGGGTCCCTGATTGCTGATTGCGTACAGCTGCCACCAATTAAGCTCCAGCAGGAACTTGGAACGTGCGACACTCAGCCGTTTCAGCGAGAGCCGAAAACATACTCACTAGCCTACATGTCTCATACACATTAATTGATAATTCTATTTATTTTTAATCTTGTTTTCTTTTTTGCACAATAATTATTTTTCCCTGTGTTCTCCAGGCAGGCAGACGAGATGAATTAGCCACTGGAAGCTACAGGCCGCCTGTCTGAAGTGTTAATACGATTCAGACGTTCAAACACAGCCACCGCCGGTGCAGCCCCCGCAAGGAGACTCATCATTGAAATTCATACAAATACCAGATCCTTCGCTTTTGATTTTGTTCACACATTCTGACCCCCCTGAAACACACACACACACACACACTCATCTCACCCATGTTAGGGGTGATGAGACTCCGGCTAATAACCCCGCTCTCCCCTGCTGGTAGAGAGCGCAGGCTGCTGTTTATCCAACTGGAATGTTCATTTATGCGTGCTCAGTGACCCGCGCCTCTCAACGCCTCTGGCTACATCGTATCGTATCGGCCTCTGTGTGTTTGTATGTGCGCGTATGAGCCTCTGTGTGTGTGTCGGAGGTGGGTTTGAAATTTCATCACTAAAATAAGAAATAAAATTGGCTACCGGGGGAGACGTCTTGGCAATCGTGGGCCACTCTTTAGGGAATGACAGATGATGACAATTCAAAAGCAATTCAGAGGGGATGTCGGTTCAGGCGGGAGGTCAAAGGCAATCATCCCCACTGTGCTCTCCGTGGGGGAGCACAACTGTGCGCTGAGTAACACACGCAGACACACGCGCGTAAACAAACACACACAGACACACACAAAAACACATCCTCTCAAACCTCTGACTTGTGCATCTGTCGTGTTGCTAAGATCTGCCAAAATGGCTCATCCCCCATCCTGCATACAATCTTTTTGTTATGCTTGGTACATCCTTTCTTTTTCGCCAGCTGTCACTAGCTGCCGACTTGACAGACAAATCTGAACAGATACGGTCGGCCTGTACATTTCTGTAGTTTTGATTTGGGTGGATTGAGACCGGGAAGGCAGACAGCTGGTCAGAAAAAAATAGAGATTAGAAAGCTGCAGACCTCGAAAACACAGAGCTGTTTTTTAGCAGCAGCACCTCTTTGTCTGCGCTCCAAAAGAAAAGTGTTGATCTCGTCTGAATTCTCACAAATTCCAAATAAACCACATCGATTGGCGACGTTTTAAAAAAGCTCACAGCAACAAGCATGTCTTTATGTCTTCCTCTAAAAAAAACCCTAATTGGATTTTAAATTTCTCCTTCCTTAGAAACCAAAATTTTCACTCAGCAGTCATGTTTGGTAAACCAAAATGTTTTTTAACTTGTTAAGTCGAACAGAACAGTGGATTGGTTTTACCCTCAAGCCCCACAGCAAACACACTTCACAGCTCAGATGCTCTGCTTTTCTTGGTCTCTGCCGCACAGTTATATGGTGTTTGGAAACATTTTTCCCTCTGACAGTGTGGTCTGATGTGAAGCCCGGGCCAGGCCGACACACAGAGCCAGAGAACAGGGCTGCCAAACACAAGCCAGCCAACAGCGGAAATGATAGATGGGAGGGTTTAAAGCCAGGCAGAGGGGTTATTAACCACCAGTGGGGCATTATGTATTATGTAACCCTTTTTTTTCCGCTGCATTTTCATGATCAGAATCCTTTTTTTTTTCTTTTTTTTTAATCCTGTCGGGTTTTGTTTTGTTCTCCCTCAGGGGGAATGTGGAAACTTCATCCGTCTGATCGAGCCGTGGAACCGGACCCACCTGTATGTGTGTGGAACAGGCGCGTACAACCCCATCTGCACCTACGTGGACCGAGGACGCAGGTCACAGGTAACCAAAGACGCAGCCGGGCAGCCATGGAGACATTTTGACCTTCACTCTCCGCTTCTTTAAAGAACCGTATCTGTCAATCAATCTCGGGTCAGAGACTCTCCTTCTGCTCCTGCTCCTCACTTTCATGGCTTCTCTTCCATCATTTCTGCCTCTTGCTTTTCATCGATCTGTTTCACGGTCTGGGAGACTCAAAGAAAAAAGCTAACGGCCAGTCGCCTCTAGATCTCTATTATTATTGCAAAATTGCTGTTGGTGAGGTACCTAACTGCCACCGCTTAGAGCCTGTTGAGGCACCAATCTTCTCTTACCGCTGGGAATAGCACGTTGACAGTATATCTGTAGCAAATACCTAGTAGTCCCCCCTCACCTGTTTACACACAGCAGAGCCTGTGGCCTGTCTTCCTCTCTGGCTGAGAGCCTCTGAAAGGCCATCATTACTGATGGAGCCTCTCATCCATCATCAGCCTTGTAGCTCACCCCTCCCTCCCTCCCTCCGTCCATCCCTTCCTCGCAACAGCACGACCGGCCACGCAGAGCTGCAGCAGCTGCCGGCCCGGCTACAGTCCACACACTTGCATTCACCACGCTGCCTGTTTAGTCTCACTGTTGAAATGGAGGGTTCAGATTTCATTTGTAAAGGTCAGTCCGCCTCTTGTCATTCAGCTTCTCCCCGAAGGCCCAAATGTAATGTTGCTTCACACTGTAAAGATTTTCCTCAGATGTAAACAGAGACCGATTGTTCGGAAATTGTTCCGCTTCGTACACGGAGGCCTTCACACATTTTTAGTCCCACATTAATTCTCAACTCATTTTCTTTAACTGCCTTGGTTTTCCTGTTTTTATGGGTGCTGTTTCAGGTTTCACATTGCAGATTTTTTTGTCAACCTGTCGAGCCCTGCATCAAAAACCTACACATTTTTGGGAAAACTTAAAATAGCCAAATTAGACTGTTTAGTTTAGGAGAGATTAAGACGAATAACATTAAGAAATGTTTACTATAGACTAAGATAGGTTTCTTTTTCTTAAGTGTTCTGAAATTTGATTTTTTTATATGCAAATGATGCATTATCCTATTAATTATTCACTAGTTTGCAAAATGTCAACAACCATAAAAAGACATTATGGATATGTTTTTAGGAATAAAATGTTATATTAATCAGGCTATGAATATATGAACAACCCCATCTGCACAAATTTGCATTACAAGTTTTCTAAATGTATAAATGGGGCTATGGACTGTTCACCTATCGTGTCTCCTCAGCTGTTTTGTCCTTCACTTCATTTGATTCTGCTGGATGTAATGCATTTCTTCATTTGTTGCCTGTTTCATTTCGTTGCATTCCCTCTCCTGTTTCATGGTTTATGCATGGAGTTTGCAGCTGTGTTTGCATGACACTGAGTCTAATCCAACATGGTTACTAAATGATGAATGTCGCCCGCCGGGCTGTCTTCACTCTACTGTGACTTCCACTTTGACATTTTTCTCTCCATTTTTTTAGATTTGTTCATCCCCGTTAAGTCTGTCTGTTTTTTTTTCTGGTCCTTCATTTTTGCACTTTCCTTTTCCCCTCTTCTGTTTATGTCCTGGTCACCATCAGGTTAAATTCACTTTGTTCTGGGCTGTTGAATGTCGTAATGAGGTGGCCCACTGTGCCGTGTCTGTGTATGTTTTAGGGCTCCCACTACCTACAGGCACCCCAATCTGGAGGGAGAACGAGTCGGGCAGCAGACTACAGCGCTACGTCAGAGCCTTTGGAGGCGAAGGTGGGCTGAAGGGAGTTTTGGAAAGACTTTTTGGTGCCCACCTGGAGTACCTTTAGAGTTTCAGGTTTTCATAGATCAGCTCGCTGAACTCCTTTCAAATTATAAAATGTGATTTTTTTCTTTTTTTTCATCAGATTCTTACTATGAACAAAATTTTCTGCTAAAGTCGGAACGTTTTTTCCAATGACATCCTTCTGGGGTTTTTTTTTTCTTGTTTTTTTTTGTTTATGCCTTCCTCACTTGTTAACACGGATGGAGCCTAGTAGCCAAAAGTTGATGTCACATATCTCTTGCGAGGCATTTTAAAACTGCTGATTATTAATCACTTTTTTCAACTTGGGGATTTTTTTTGTGATGATGTTACAAACTTTAACAACACACATTCAAAGCGTCAATCCAAAACCTCAATAGAAGCTTTGAAAGTTAAAAAAAAAAAACCTTTTGGTAGAGGCCTCGTAACTGAGAGGTTGATTTAAGGGACGTTCCAAATGGAGATTCAATACACACACATATTTTTTAGTTATATTTTATGCTGTTCCTGAAAAAATGATCCAAAAGGAGCTGACAAATGCAGCGTTGACATTATTCTGCTTTCCCCTCGCATATTTTCCTACCTGTCAGACACCATCAGCCTGCTTTGAAGTGCCCGACAAACCTCCATGTAGACACATACCCAGTGTTGACACAGATGTTCAAGATGTCCTCTTGCACTGTGGAATAATGAATTCTTGTTTGAGCCACTAACATCAGAAGCATGGTGGATGAGTTTTGGATTGCTCTCAGCATTTTCCTCCACCTCTCCATCTCACAGATAACTGGCTTTGTGTGCTTTTTGTTCCCCTCAGCAGATCCGATAGTGCTGTGAGAGAGTCTGTTTTTCAGCGGCTGTAGGGTCACAGCTCGCTCCTCGTCATTGTTACTCTGCCTCTAAACTGATCACGTTATTAGTTTGCTGCTGCTGCTGTTAACATCCGAGTTTACTCAAAGTGCCTTGTACACGCTGCATTCTGAGAACAACCGTCCCTCACATACCAAACAGTTCCTTGAACACGATAAGTCTGTGACCAAATGGGAGCAAGAACAAGACAATTATTGATGACGTTTGTCCTGATCCTTACAGGAATACATTTTCCGGCTTGAACCTGGTAAAGTGGATTCCGGGAAAGGAAAATGTCCTTATGACCCCAAACTTAACAGCGTCTCTGCTTTGATCAGTAAGTCCCTGCTTTTTTTTTTCCTTCTTACATTGTGTACAGACAGCTTTAAATAGATACGTGTGGAAAACAAAGAAGTTCTGAAGTAGTTGTTGGGTTTTAGGCTGGTCAGCTTCTGTGCACGCCTTAAAGGGATTGTATGTATTTGGGCTTTTTTTTTGGTGAACTGTCCCTTTAAAGGTTGTTACAATAGCTGCTCCTCTCATAATTTACAGCCGAGGGCTGCAACAAATGATTATTTTCATTTTCAACTGATTTGTCATTTTCTCAATCAAGTTTTTAAGTTGCTTGATGTGTCTGAACAACAGTCCGAAACCCGAAGGCAGTCTTCTGTACGATCATATGAGAGAGAGAAAATCAGCAAATCATCACAATTGGAAAGATGCAACCAAAGAATTTTGCCATTTTATGCTGATCATTTCAGCTCCAGTACATTATATAGTTCTAGTTTTATCAATATGTTGTTTTGTCAGACTGATGTGTGCTCTCACCTGTCAGTGGGTGGTCTTTTGTTGTCAGCAGCTTACAGGTGGTCAGACATGGCTGTTGATCATCAGTGACCTCCTGCCCTGCGTGTGTGTGTTTGTGTGTGTGAGGTAGAGAGAGAGAAAGATAGAGAGACCCTCTGTTTTGCTATGTCAGCTCACTTCCAGCTGACCTGAACAAAACTGTAACCTTCAGAGAATCAGCTACAGGTCGTCTTAAGTAACTGACAAGGCAGCGACGCACCACACTGAGAACAACAGAGGAAGCTGGAATTCCCCTGGTTTAGACGCTGGGAGTTATTTTTTGACACCTACTTCTTGTCAACTCTAGTTTACCCCCTTAAAATAGCACTACATTAGATACTGTAGCCAGTAAAGACTCTTAAATTTAACCTTTTTCAGGCACGGAAAATTACCTTTTCTGATGTGTCAGGGCCTAATTTTGTCAAAACATCACACTGACAGGGAGGTGATACTGAAGGGCTAAAATATCAATCTTTGATTGACCCGTAACCTCAACACCATAAATCCAGCTGTTCATTGAAACTGTGTAAATCCAGCTGTCAGACGAAATTACACTGACTGGCCTTATGAATGTGATATGATTGCATTATAATTGAAAGGTCAATTGTAAACCAAACATGACATTTTTCCTGGACCAGGTTTGATCAGATTTTTCAAGTAGGATGTATTTGGCACTGTGCTCGTGTTTTTTTAAAATACAAAGAAATTATAATCCTCACGCAGCTGCTGTGCGTGCCACCAGTCTGATTTTGATTAAACCTGGAGGGACGATGCAACTTTCTAATGAAGTTTTAAATCAAACGTGTACTGTGCTTTAACCTGAAAATATTTCGCCCATGATGACTTCACCCTCCTTTGTTTCTCCGACAGATGGAGAGCTGTATGCAGGAGTCTACATTGATTTCATGGGAACAGACTCGGCTATCTTCCGTACGCTGGGGAAGCAGACAGCCATGAGGACTGATCAGTACAACTCCAGATGGTTAAACGGTAATGTCTCAACTCACGGCTTGTTCTCCAGCCAGCATTATTTCTTCTACTCATCTCTTTCCAGGCCGGTTTTAATTTATTCCTCGGCTCCTGAAGAACATTGCTGTAATGTTTCACCTGCGGTAACTTCCCATATGTTGCTTCAGCACTGTCCTCTCCTCAAGCCTCGTCCTCTAGGAATGAGATTGTTGATCTTTCCACCCTGCTCCACATGACCACATGATCAATTGAGTCGGAGCATAAAATGCACTACGCAAATTGTTGACTGCATGCCTGCGGAGCCTGACAGTGAGGTCAGTAGTAGTGTAGTAACGGGGGGAAATGACTGAATGTCAATAATGACTCAGATTAGCCTCCGCTCTAATGAACCGTGATTGTCACAGCGATATAAATGCTGGTCGGGGGCTTTCGGTTGATGTTGCCAAACCAATCACGGCCTCCCCCAGTGTTGCTGGCTCCCAGATTTTCCTCTGACCCTGTTGCCCTGACAACAGTCCCCTGGTAGTGGTGCACTGAATCGGGACACCTGAGTCCTGCTAATCAGCCATGTGGAATCCCCTCCCCCCATTACATGGTTCCTGGTTACCCCCCTTCTCCTGATTTTGGTTTGTCCTCATTTGGGACCCTGGTCTGTCACAACGGGGAGGGGCACCCTGTGTTGTATGCCCAGTGATGACCCAGTAAGTCAGCCAGTGGGAACGCGCGGTGATGCCATATTGAGCATTGTTACTGGGAAGAAATGAAGGGGTGGGTTGGGGTTAGTTAAAGTGCTGTTCTGGGCCCCGGGCTACTATTATTTATGTTACAGCAGGGATCGTTCTCAATAGACCTCTTCCTCTGCCTCAGAGTTTGAATGATGTCTGTGGCTGAATACAAATCTTCACCATTTAGACTTTTAGACTGAGACCTCTTAGACGAGAATCATACAAACTGCGACATGTTCACTGTCGTCACGTGAAGTTTGCGAGGGTGTAAGAGGACATAAGATCTCACTTGTCTCCATGGAGGTGACTTAAAGTTCCCGACTGTGTAACCCATCTCAAAGTATTTTTCCTCAGCTGTCAACAACAGTGAAAGGACAGGTTCACATTTTTTTTTCATGTCTGCCTTAAAACAATAAGTGAGGTTACTATTATCATTTCTCCTGTTCATATACTAGCTATTAATGTAAGTGCTGGGGGACAAAATCTGCAGACCTAGTTTTGTGCAAAAATACACATCCAAACTCAACGTAAGGCTACAGCAGTCTTAGACTTAGCCAGACTAATCACATATCTTCCAAATTTCCATTCCATTCTGTTCCAAATCGAGTCTTTTTAGTGAAAAATTCCCAGTTACTATCGCTCCACTTGCAGAGGAACAAAGACTTGGGAAATACAGAGAAAATGTCAAACTAAAAAAGAAACTTTGGAAGACATCACGTCTGAATCGGACTGCTGCAGCCTGTTATTAACCTCAGCTAAACTTCATCGTGATTTCTGCTCTGAACACTGAACACTACATAATTAACATTGGAAGCATGTAAGGAAAGCGTCTCGGTGGAATCACTACAGATGGGCAGGGTAAAAATGTAACCTGACTCACAGAAAGACAATTATTTTTTTGTTTTTTTGAATTGGTACTTTTAAATATACATGTACATGCACAAAATATATGTGCTAAATTGCATACATTTCTATAACATTGATTACTTAAACTGTTTTAAATCAAAGACCTGCTGGGGATCATACTATATGTATGGATGGCATTCTTTTCTTTAACTTTGTCAGAGCCATCTGCACCACAAATGGACTCCACAGAAAGTCCACTTCAGGTTTGATTTGAACAGGCTTCGGCACTTGTGGCTTTCCCGGGTACACGCCCTCTAAGTGCAGTAAAGTCCGGACATTTTGAAGTGAAAAGCTGCTGATGGTCTCTCCTTCTCTTCTTCCGTCTTCACAGATCCCACATTCGTCCATGCACACCTCATCCCAGACAGCGCTGAGAAGAATGATGACAAGCTCTACTTCTTCTTCCGCGAGAAAGCCTCTGAGATGGGCCAGAGTCCCATGACCCAGTCCAGGATAGGGCGGATCTGCCTGGTGAGTTATCACACCAGTCAACAAACCTCATGTTGATCATCACAGCTGAAAGGTTTATATGTCTCCATAGTGGTTAGTTATAGTCTGTTCCCTGTTTCTTCATCTCTGAGAGGCCCAGAAAGGAAGTTCCCCATGATCATCAGTAATTGCTGAGCGTGCAACAGTAACGCACACCAATTACCAGTCGGAAAACAAAATCTCTGCTGTTTGCCTCAACAGCTAAGTTTGGAAAAACATTCTGTTATTTTTGTTCCTCTGGATGAAATGTTTGAGCGGCAGAGTTTACTTTGGTCCACATCTGTATACATGCATGGACATCACACACTAAGTCAGAGCTGCGTTTACTCAGGCATGTAGTGCTGCGGCCTGGAGTGTTGTTTTCCATTGAAGACAGACAAACAATGACACAGGGTCTCAAACTTTCCAACCATCTGCACACGGACTTCAGAAAATGTCTCTCAAGATGCTCCTGTGTTCGCAAGATGTATTCCTAAAGTATGTAGTTTACAAGAAATCTATGAAACAAGACTTTGGTGCCAGTACGTCGTGTAGATGTTGAGATATTTCACCGACACTGACAGATATTTCAAGTGAAAGGTTTGACCTGATGTTGGAGCTACAGGATCACCAACTTCTTTAAAATTGATCCTCCAGGGAACCTGAATATGTTTCGCAAATTTGGCGTTGAATCCAGCGGCTGTCAGAGTCTTTAAATTAAAAGACATACTGTACCTGTACCTGCTGGTGGTGCTAGAAGAAAAGTCCAGGGATCAGAGTCCGTTGGCTTCATCTGGGGAGCATGAATGTTTCTACAAAATGTCTCAACAATCCATCTGATACTCATTGAGATATTTTAGCCCGGACTAAAGTGGTGGATCCAGTGACCATTACTAAAGCCATGTGGTTTTAAACATGGCTATCTGTTTAAAACATGTCACCCACCACAAGAAACTTGAAAAACAGACTTGTTCCCCACTCAATGTCACGGTAGATAAAGATAGATAGCAAATGTACGTCTTCCAGCTCTGCAAATCATCAGGACTCCATAAAATGTGTTGAGCTGCAGCTCATGAATGATTTTCCCAAGGCTTGAATCTTTACCTCAGCAGTAGAAGTTGGCTGACCTCCTGTACAGATGGGCCAAGCTGAAGCACAGAGCTGCTCTTGATTCATACAGGCCCAATAACAACAGAGCCGGTGCAGTTAGTTTGGACGGTTGTTTCAAACAGCTGTTAGTCAGACGTTCTCTTAGAGCTGGATTGATGACTACTGTGAATCTTCTCCCCGCAGAATGATGACGGCGGACACTGCTGTCTGGTCAACAAGTGGAGCACGTTTCTGAAAGCTCGACTCATCTGCTCAGTTCCCGGAGCTGACGGCATCGAGACGCACTTTGATGAACTGAGTGAGTTTGAATGATTATTTCCTTGTTTAAGATTCTCCCACCATCGCTGACCCTTTTAGAGCGTTTATGGCACTTTGTTCTTTCATCTCCGGACATTACACACCCCATCTCCTCACCAGGCTTGTATCCATCATCCTAAACTTAACTTCAAAACCAAATATATAAGAAAAGACTTAAAAGCGGGGTGTTATTCTAGAGAAATATGGTTGATATTTGAACTCAACACCCAAACAAATACTCCCTACCCTTCAGTGCTCCTTCAGAAGCTAATTCCCCTAAATTCATGCAAGCTAACATGCTAAGACGAGAATGTTTTCCCTAGCCAGCACACTCCAGACAGTGATACTCACAACTTTCCTGCTTTTATAGTAACATCAGTTAACGTCACAACAACAGCATATCTTGGCAAACAAAAAAAAATCACAAACATTAAATTAGCAAGACATAACAACACTAAAGTTACCGTACCTTACGTATCAAGCAGGGACACAGCAACTTCTGCATTCATCTTCATGCCTTCAAGCCTCACCAATGTTAAAGCTGTTTCTCGGCCATCTCCTACGTTAGCATGTGCCAAATTTAAGCCTGAGGCACCAGTTGGTTTGTTCCACACAAACATCTGGAAAGGCGCTGCTAGAAACTGTTTGGAAAATAAAAGGCACTTTCAAAAAATACTTTGCAGGTGATCGCTGCTCTTCTCGGATGTCACACATAAACCACACCCTTAGCTGCCAATAGTTCCTCATGGGATTCGGACTGGTTTGTGTGTTCAGCCAAAAGTGTGTACATTAATTTGCAATATCACATGATTACGTAACCTCTCAATTTACTGTCCCGCTCTTTCGACCCTCCCCTTACTGTGCACAAGCTTGAACGCCACCTGTTGCTGATTTGCTGGAATAGTGTTGTGTGGTGTTGTTTCCTCATTACATAGCCAGGGCTTTGTATGAACTCAGCGTGCACAATGAACACACAGCTTGCAAACCTGAAGGAGATATTTGTTGAATTTGCCAAAAAGTTCACTGACAGACCACTCCTTCGATGTGGTGATTTTACAAATCTTAATACACAACTCAGAGAACATAATGCATCAGCTTAAAGTGCTTAGTGTGAAGCACATAATGAGTACAAGCATGACCTGACAGAAAAAAAAAAACTGGCAGATGTAAAATGAGACTTTTTACATGAGCGTGTAACTCCATTTCAAAACAAAGATCTCCAGATGGACTCCATGTTGACAGATTCAGTATCAACAACTTACTCATTTGTAGAGTTCTCACATTTTGACCTCCATTTGCTTTGCATACTTTCACCATGATGTTAAGGCTTTTAGCATTAACATCTACTCAAATTTTGTGAATGTGTTGGAGGGACGGACACACACACACACACCCTGCAAAGCAGCATTTACAGCAGCATGTGTCTGCTTATGAGCAGCAATGCTGAGAAGAATCCCAGGGAAGCTGCAGCTTTAGATTAAGGTGTCACTGACTCTTGCATGTTAAGCTTGACACGTCAGTTCCTTTGAACATCAACATGACTCCTGCAGGTAACATCCTTAAAGGTAACATCCTTACTCTAAGACTGTGATCGTTTCAAGCACCAGCAACACGTTTTGCAGAGAATTTGTACTTAAAAAAGACTAGAGATAGAAAAGCAAACACACACGCATACAGAGTAATCAAAGTAATGAGCAGCTGGGATCAGTCCGACCCCTGTGGATCATCCCGGCCTGTCCGTCACTCACATGACTGACAGGATTAAGGAGGGATTTGTAGTATCCTTGAAATTATAGTGACTGGTGGTATGAGCAGCAAATCTTCCACTAGTTTCCACTGGTTTTTGCTCCATGTAAGTTGGAATATGTGCCCTCATTGGGAATAAAATCCATCGCAAACAAGATTAAAATGATAGATAGACTTTACGATTTGTTGTGATTTCAACTGCAAGCAAGAGTCCAGCCGACGAGATGGAGTCAAGTCAAACTCAAATTAATATTAATATATTAAGGCTCGACTATTCGACTACTTCACTATCCATCATCTTTTCAGTTGCTGATTAATTGGGAAGCTGTAAAATGATAGTTTGTCAGATTATCTACGTTTAAATGTCTTGCGACCTGGAACACAACAGCATTACATTATCCTTGCATTTAAATTTCCCACCCTGAGCATGACGTTGGAGGAAAATGGCTGCCCTGTGAATACGTTCTACATCACATAATGCAAAAAATAATTTTTGAATAACTACCAAGCAATGCACTTTTCTGAGAGTTTTGTGTCATTAAACCTAAATCTTGTACAAAATGTAATTTTGTGGCACTAAATGTCCAAATGGAAGAAAATTCCATTGCATTGAAAGCATTGGAAACCAATGTAATTATTATACTATAACAGTCTATAAATGATCCCAAATTAACATAATGAAATACAGCATGTGACCTGTAGGGTGTTTCCTTGCACTTGAACGCACCACACGTGCACATAAGATTATCTCTCAGTCATAAGTGTTTCCATTCAGATGCACTGTGAAGTTAAATAATTCACCCAGTAACGGTGCATCCAGCAGCGCTATGAGCTACACGTATAGAAGCAGCTCTTATTCCTGCTGTGATGAGGCTTTGCCAGATGCAAATGTATGTGATGCATTAAGAGCACTCTGTCAGTGACAGAAGAGCGCTCTTCTGTCAGCGTTGCTGCACTTTCAGCAGTCTATCCACAGCGCAGCAGGTCAGTTGTAGTTTGAGTGCGGATGAGCACTCGTGGTGAGGTCATTGCAAGTCCTGAGGTGCAGCGAGACATCCCACCGCTCTGTGGTCGTCCTTCCCACAACCACAGACAGACTGGTCGAAATGTATTCTGTCTCCAGTCCTGCTGGTCCTGACGGAGCCCAGCAGAGGCATCAGAGTGGTTGCATGAGGACTCAGGGGAGAGAGTGGAGTAGATTCAGATGGTGAGGCAGAGGCTAACAGAAGAGAAAGCGTTCAGTGCAGCACCGAGGGAGAAGAGGAATATAAAGAGAGACACGCAGACGTGAGAGAGCTGAAAATGTCTGCCAGACAAAAATGAGAATGAATGTGTGGGCGATAAAGTTTTATTGCCTTTTCTGAAATGTAATTATGGAGTGAAAAATTGTTTTTTCATTGAGTTATTTTTATGTCGCTGTAGACCACAAATCCCAAAACCTCTTTACTGTATATGAAGACAAGGGTCCTGTTTGTTGTTGCTTTGTTTGTTTTTTCAATTTTTTTCCAATTTTATTCCAAGTGGACATTTCATCAACATATTTTCAGTGCATATCCTTTAGAGTAGGTACACAGGAGTCACTCTTCCATCCAGTGACTATTTGGTGGGTGTATCGCTCACTTTCTCTTGTTTTCACTTTACAAAAACACCTAAATTATCGCCTCTCTTTGTGTTCTTTCTGCGCTCACAGCAATCAGAGATGTTTCTCTGCTAATGTGATGCTGAAAGTGCCTCAAAGGCTCCGTCTGATCTGACACATCAGAAACACAAGTTGCGGTGACGCAACTTGTTCCATTTCTCTGCTGATTTATTTCTTTTTTTCTTTCGCTGCGCTCCCTCTGTAGCCAGGAGGCCTGTCAAACTGGCGTCAGATAGGGTTATGAATTTCTCCTTTGTTTGCCAAAAGTTAATTTTTGCTTTAGTGCGCAGCCATTACCTGTCATTTTCATACCTTGGCATGTGAGGAGATCGTTTTTACTGAAATGATTTCGAGCTCCCGATCAAAGGAGAGTTTGTTGATTTTGCAGAGTCAGAAATGAAATGAAAGCCATGTGAATTTAAGCTTGTTTATCTTGATAACGCTGAGGGTACAAGGATCAAATCATGTGTCATTACATTGCACCTTCAATGATTAATTGTAACTTCATTCAGGTGAAACATGAGAGATAAATCTGAGTGGATGGCTCTACGTTCTTACTGTCTTGCTTCAAGCTTCACAGATCTCAGGTTAAAAAAGAATGGGTAGGATTTCAAGCCTCATTATTGTAATTGGTGTTTTCCAAAGACTTGACTCTAGATAATTGTTGTCCTTGTCTTTTCAAGGCCATTTAAAACAAGCGATCCGAGCCCTTTTCACCGGTTTCCCGCTGATGCACAGCATTAAATGGACCTATGTGTTCTGTGTGTTGTGGTGAAGTGTTATTCTACTCAACCTGTCTACTTTAAATTTATTCCATTTTTCTTCCTCATTGCTTTTCCTTGCACTTTTCTCTCATTAAGCCATCAGAGGAGACGCAGGGTTCACAATCGCTTCAACCCCGCAGTCATTGGATGCATATGGCTCCTATTAAAGTTATGTTTCAGCTGAGATCTCTGTTTCACTCGTATTCCCTGCTGGGACTCAGGAACTGTAGTTTCAACATTGGAAGAGTTTGGATTCAGGATCTCACTGAGGCTCCGGTAACCACAAATCATGAGGAACTCTCCTTTAAACTCCCCTTCCTAGGAAGCAAAAAATCTCCATATGTCACAATTACAATTACTTTGGGTTGGAACCAGGTGGAATCTGGAAAGCTTTGGACGATTTGATGCAAGACACAGACACTAATATTTACTTAATGTGCCGTGTTTTCTCTGTCTGACCGTTCATCATGACAGTTGTGCTTCTGTAGAAAGGCTTCCTTTTTCATCAGTCCCAAACTGTAACTACGAATATTCTCTCAATTACTGAAATACCATTTTAGGTACTTGTATGTATTTCCATTTGCTGCTACTTTATACTTCTACTCCACTACATTTCAGAGGAGATATTCTACTTCCACTGCATTTCTTTAAACTGCGGCACCAAAATTACTCAGTGAGGTTTAGAAAAGATCATGTTTTGGGTCCAACACATCACTTACTTAATTTACCTTTACATTATTCACACAAGTTACCTTATGTAAGTTAAAAACAAATCAAAACCTGCACACTTTGTCACACACAGGACTCAAACCCCGCTCTCCTGGGTGAGAGTCTCATGTGTGACCTGTCCGACTCTTGACTGTTTTTTTGTTTTTTTTATATTAATACTGACCAGGATGCTTTATTTGACACATTGGGAGTGAGAATGAGCTTGTATGAGAGTGATATACCCTGTAAACCTCTCGATAGTTTAATTTGAATACTTGAATTTTGAATGCTTTGCCTTGTAATGGGGATTTTTTAAGTTGTTGTCAATGTGCTTTTACTTCCAGCTCAAAGCGTTTCTATTTGAGGAATGAGACTCAACAAATTACTTTTTCACCGACAGCAACTGATAAATCCTGCATAGAATGACTTGAATGGTCTCAGTACTTCTTCTTTCACTGCTTTTCATGCTGTAATACTGTGACTAATGACTCTAAACTTGACTGTCTTTATCTATTAGGGGATGTGTATATCCAGCCGACTCAAGACACCAAGAACCCCGTCATCTACGGAGTCTTCTCAGTTTCAGGGTGAGTGACTGACAGCTTCCTCCGACTCTCTAACTTTCATGCAGTTTGGAGAGAAGGTGTATTTTGGTTTCCTGCTTTTGTTTGTGTTCATTTTCACTCAGCCTGAAGGCGTCGGCTCTCTCTGATATTGAAATGCTGTGTTGTGTATGGCCTGTCAGATTCAGGCTACAAAGACAAAAACAGGGCTGTGAATGTGGAGCCCAGAGGGAGTCGTGCTCCTCTGAGAGACTGACTGAGCCTATAGTTCCTTATAGGTCAGGTTTGATAGCAAGTTGTCATTCAACAGCACGGCATTAAAATTCAAGGGAACCAACCAGAGATGGAAATTTAGATTCCGACTGCAGGGAGAGGCACGCGCAGAGTCATAATAAACGTGTCTTGATTAATGTATTTGAGAAACAAATACTGTTATTGTTTCCATCCTCTTCTAAGGCATCAGGCACATTTAAACCCAGCTGATAAAAACACATGCGGTGCTAATGATAGAGGCCCATGACAGGAGTTACAAACATAGTACACCCACCACACAGCAGCGAGAGCCCGAGCTCTGGCGATTCTCTGCAGTACGTGGGTGTTTGTATGTCAGTGTGTCAGACAGCTTGACTCTGGTTGAGTGTGTGTTTGTGCGTCATAATGTTTCAGTGTGTTCCTGTAAGAGGCCTGGCTGAGTACGTGGGAAGGAAGTAGATTGTACCAGCCGCAAAGAACACCCGTAGTAATTATCTCAGGGAGTGAGTTAATCTGTATCCTCGAGCTGCTGCTGCTGCTGCTGCTGTTGTCTCTGTGTGCTCATCCTTTATCTCCCGCCCTCCTCCAGGTCTGTGTTTAAAGGCTCGGCGGTGTGCGTCTACTCCATGGCCGACATCCGCATGGTCTTCAATGGGCCTTTTGCCCACAAGGAGGGGCCAAACTACCAGTGGGTGGCGTACACTGGGAAGATCCCCTACCCACGACCTGGCACTGTGAGTTATGAACAATAAAGATCTTTTATATAGAACTTGTTTTTACTGCATAAGGAATTTTCTTAATTGCAGGTTTGATAGTTATATGAATATTTTCTTTTTCAATAGTGTCCTGGAGGCACTTTCACCCCCAACATGAAATCCACAAAGGATTACCCAGATGAGGTGATCAACTTCATGAGAAACCACCCCACCATGTACAATGCAGTATACCCAGTGCACAAGCGCCCCCTGGTGGTCAGAACCAACGTGGACTACGAGTTCACCACAATTGCAGTGGACCAAGTGGCAGCTGCGGATGGGAGCTACGAGGTGCTCTTCCTGGGCACAGGTCAGCACAACACATTATATGATTATTGTACAGTGAGATAATAGTGTCAGTGTCAACTGTGTATGTCCTCTGGCTTTTGCTCTGTCCAGATGGGTTATATTTAGGGAATTCTCAAAGCAGTTTCCTGTCAGAAAACTGATAATTAAGTGGATGAAGTGAGTGCAGCTAAGGTTAGAAGTCTATAGCTCAAAACAATCAACAGGGCTGTGTCAAACTTGTATCGTTCTCCTGTTTTACAGATCGCGGGTCAGTCCAGAAAGTGATTGTCCTGCCCAGAGACGACCTGCAGACAGAGGAGCTGGTCTTAGAGGAAGTGGAGGTCTTCAAGGTCGGAACCTTATTCTCTTATCTATCTCCTATATCATGTTTGTTATCTGCGACAAAAAAATAACACTGAATATTTGTTTTCTGCTCGTTTAAAGCTGTCGTTAACTTTGTCACTGCAGGTTCCCACATCAATTACCACCATGAAGATTTCATCCAAAAGGGTAAGTTACTTTGAAGTGGCTCAGACCACATAGTTAAGCAAATAAGTTAATTGTAGCACAGCAGTCAGACGTCAGATAAAATATGTGTGTACAGTCGTTATTCTAAATGAGAAAATTACGTAAGCCTTATGTACAAACATACAAAACACAAGGGGGAATCAAAACATATGAAAAAGTAAATAACATAACAAATAACATACAAATGGCAAAATACAAACAATCAAAATCATCGTTACATTTTACATTTTAAAGTAAAAAAACAAATAACAATATAAGTATATGTTGTAACACTTAACTAAACAGTTACCATAGTTTCTACAGTTCTCTGAAAGGAGTTAGTACAGTATGTAACTGTACATTCATGGGAAGGTTCCTGGAAAGAACCATGTAATTTTGGTGCTTATTATATGGGAAACAGACACGGTGTTCAAATGGTGGATTTACAGTTAATCACTGCAGTTATTTTCTAACCTTGAGAGCTGAACTGGAAAAAAAGTGGAATTTAGCTGCAGCCAAGCATATTGTACATGTATACATATACACATACGTACCTGGAGAATACTATTTGGCTTTGAATGGAGTAAAAGGAAATCCTTCAGGAAAACAGCAACTGATTATAAACTCAACACAACTACTTACTTTCTCAGACCTGTAAAATAAAAGTGGTACTGAAAATGTTTGTCTCTGATTACTTTGTTTTCTGATCTTTACCTCTGTTTATCTTTTTTTTTTAATAGCAACAACTGTATGTAGGATCAGTGTTGGGGGTGACCCACCTGGCTCTCCATCGCTGTGATGTGTACGGGGAGGCCTGCGCTGACTGCTGTCTGGCCAGAGACCCGTACTGCGCCTGGGATGGCAAATCCTGCTCCAGATACTCGTCCTCACAGAAGAGGTGAGGATTAAGATTGTATAGACAGTATGTACAGTACTTGTTTGCATGTGTTTGTGTTTTACTTGATAGCGAGGTAATTTTGAAATATGTTGAAGTTAAGCTTTTTATTTTGTTCTGTTGATCTGACCCCTCTAGACGGAGCCGTCGGCAGGATGTAAAGTATGGCAACCCAATCCGCCAGTGCAGAGGTTATAACTCTAACAGTGAGTATCGGGATACCTACCTACCACTTTGAGTGCGCTCTATCCATCTATCTAGTTTGTGTATTTTATACATTTTCTCATGAATAATGCATCATATTGTTTTCTAGCCAATAAGAACACTCTGGAGACGGTTCAGTATGGGGTGGAGGGCAGCACCACGTTCCTGGAGTGCCAGGCAAGGTCTCCTCACATGTCTCTCAAGTGGCACCTGCAGAAGGAAAACAGCGACAGAAGAAAAGAGGTGAGCAAAGCCTTCACTGTAACGTGGTTTGAAGCTGTCTGTATAATCAGAGCACATTACTGCAGTTCTGGTGTGTGAATCTAAAGATGGGTGACAAGTTAAAGGAAAAACCAACATGAAGTGTCTTCGTATGGATTCAGGCCACCACAAACAACTTCAAGGCTCCTTTCCAAGTCTATGAACGCCATTTCTCCACAAAATATTGCGTCATTTTTACATATGACTTTTTTTTAATCAGGTATTCTCATTGAGAGCAACATCACTTTTGCAAGAGAGACCTGAATACAGCTGATATAAATAAATAAAAACAGAGACGAGTCCTTTAATTTGTCCCCCATCCTGATATGAATGTTAAAATTTTACATTTAACATCTTTACTGTCCCTCCTTCCAGATTCGCTCAGAGGGTCGCACCCTGAAAACAGAACAAGGTCTCCTGATCCGCTCTCTGCAGTCGTCTGACGGCGGCATCTACCAGTGCACCTCCACAGAGAAAAACTTCAAGCACACGCTCGTCAAACTGCAGCTTGTGGTGCTTTCCAGTCGCACGGTCAACAACGTGTTGGTGGAAACGGGAAGCCCGGCCCTCCCTCCGCTGCAGTCCAGCACCTGGACTCCGAGCGCCGGTCAGTATAAGGACCTGCTGACCATCCTGAGCCAACCGGAGATGGGCCTGATCAACCAGTACTGCCAGGATTACTGGCAGCTCGGAGAGGGCACCCTCGGGGACAACAAAGCCAAAAGCCTGAAGGAGCTGAAAGAGCAGAAGAAGCCTCGCAACCGTCGGCATCATGATGAGCAAACGACTCCAGCTGAGACATGAGGAGCTGGATTTACACCTTATCAAACACCCCCCAGTCCTACCTGTCTACCTTTTCACACCACCCCCTAGGGAAATGACTCCAGTTAGAAAAATCAACGGACAAGACAGACACTGCAACCAAAAGCAACAGCATCAAACAGTCTCTATGTAACTGTTGGAAAAAATACACAATATTTATTGTAGGTTGTAAAAAGTAATTCTTTGTACCTATCTAGAAAACATGTTTTTTTTGTGAATAGGTAAATCTGTGCAAATATTGTTGTTATTATAATATTATTGTTAGTGTTATTGTTTATTACGATGTGTTATTACGTTGAGAATATCTTTATGTTTGGTGTTTTTGAGAAACAGCAACAGTAACCGAGGACATTGGGAGTTATCCACACATGGATTCACAGACTGTGAAGGTGACCGTGTTGGATCACTTGACTGCTGGCAGTATTCAGTGTCTACGCTGGAAGTCGAGTCGAAATTCTCAGACTCCTCGAACTAAAGCAGACAGTTTTCTGTTTTGTTTTTTTTACTGCGAGCTGTTGACAGAATGATGACGGCATTTCTTGGGACATGAACGGATGAAAAGAAATGCCCGCCGACTGCAGCTGTGACGACGCGTCACGCTCTCACACGGTCACATGTTGATGAAAGAAGGCCCTTTGTGGCAGGTACAGTGAGACGTCTCTCCTCTCATGCTGTGGTCCAGCCTGACCTCACGTAACGATGTTGCATCACCCGCCCAAATTCTTCCAAAAATCAGTTGCTGCCAAGTGTTTGTTTTGTTTATATGTGAATATCACATCTCAATGTTGTATCCTTAACAAACGTGATCTTTGTGATAAGCTGTTTTTTGGGGGGTTAAAGGGTGTTTTAACGACACAAAAGCTGAAAATATAACATTGCCTTCTCTTTTCTCTTTTGGAGATGAGAAATTCCAGCAGGCAGCTAAATGTGAGTTTGTGACAGTTTGTGATAAATAAAAAATATTAGAGACGAAGCACCTTCTGTTGCCAAATTGGTAAATACTTCACATGTATCTGTGGCATCTGCAGTATATTCATATAAGGAAGAGCAGCTTGTATGTCCCAAGCTCTCCAACGTTTGCATTCCTGCCAGTTTCATGCTAAATATCGGTTTCACTAATAAGTCTACACGTAGATTAGCATTGATTGGGAATTAACTATTTTAACTGGTGCTGTATTTTCTGTATTAGCTGGTTAACAACAGAGCTCTACTGCAGTGCCATCCTGCCATCATACATGCCACAGACTTCATATAAACTGTTTATACCGAGCAGCTTCCATACAGTAAAAGAAAATTGTCACAAGTACAACCACTAACAAGCCGATCACCACCAAACCTGAAGAGAAACATGTACCAAAATCTTCAGAAGGTGGCTTTTCATTGTGCATGGCATGTACAGTGTATGTATATGGTATTTGTCTAAAATGCTCTGTTGCTGTGGATGTCAGTGAATGTCTTTCTTGTCGTGGGAATATGGAAATACTATCAGTGCAGGAAAGATGTGCTCGAACCTTTTCATGGTGGGAAATGCTGAAAGTACAAGAAGGTCAGATTGTGATTTTATCTCTCTCTCCTCTCTCTCTCTCTGTATGTCTCTCTCTCTCTCTCTCTCGTTCTCAATACTTTGCAAAACAAATTTGCATATATTTCAAACACGTGCATCTATTTTATTTTCTCTGTTGGCAGACTGCTCTGGGTCCTTGAGGTAAAGTAATGTATGATATAATGCACAGTTGATGTTATTGTAATGACTTGTAAAAAATTACTATCTTTTTCTTCCTCATCAATGTTGCTGACTAATAAATTAAAGCTCTATATTTTATAATAACAAAGGTTCTGTTCTGTTTGCCAACGTAGAACAACTGCAGGGAGGTCTACAGATCTTTTACTTAAAGCAACATTATGTAACTTTTTCTTTTACTTTAAAATAACGTCTTCAAAATCATGTTGATGGTACAGTGTCTTGTAATAGGGTGAATGGTGTCTGTCACTTGTTTCTGCACTGTGTAACTTCAGTGAGAGGGTAGGATCACAGCGTTACATACATGTTTACTTCAAGAAGTTTTCAACATAATGTTGTCATGCCATAATGAGTTTTGTTTGTAGTTAGCACCTACATTACGTTTGAAAAATTGTTAAAGACCTGGGATTTGTATTTATGACAGCGGTGCTGCACTCAGAAACTGGGGGGGGGGGCGCCAAATTGCACAAAATGCCAATTTCTACATAATGTTGCTTTAGGTAGCTTTTTAGTTATTTGTAGATTGTAGAATCGGGAGCTTAACCAATGATGACTCCACAAAAGAGCACGAAGCACAAAAGTCAAAGCGATGATAATAAACTTTATTTACAACAAAAAACAGAAAAAGAAACGACAAGTTATCGTGTGTAAGGAAATGCACTGCATGCTCACACACACACACACACGCACGCACACACACTGTGCTTGCACACAGATACACATAATTGAAAGTGAGTAGATTAGGATCCTTAACCAGCTTCAGATTGAGGTCAATGAGATCTGTCAGGTGAAACCGCAAAGCTCTTTAAGCACTTCAGAGCTCACCCTTCAGTCTGCATGGATCCTACAAGAAATGTCAGCGCGTCTGTCTCCATGTTTGGAGGGGTCTGCTTATTTAGCTCAGTGAGCCCCCTATGCTGTGATTGTTGTATTGTGTGAAGAGGAAACTGTCTCTTTTAATCCCTCTAATCAACAAGTTGCAAAACACCATATGCCCTACATTTAAGGCCACATTTAGGCCTACCTGCACCCACATCTGGTTTAATTTTTATTTTGGTCTCGATGTCAGATGAATCTAGTTTCCGGCCAGAGGTGCAACAATCAGCACCAAGTTATTTAGCTACACACACCTCTCTTTTAAAGGCACCTAAGAAAGGCATAGAGAGATAAGCACTTGAGCCGATGTTCATCTTCCGCTGAGCACAGCAAAGTCCCCCTAAAGGTTAGATCACTCCTCCACTGATGTATGTCTGCTTCTCCTCACACCTTTCACCCTGCCCTAAAACACCCCTCGTCCTTGCTCTCCATTGGCCCTCCTGGGTCAGGTGGGCAGAGGATGCCCGAAATCCTCTCCTAAGACAGGAAAATGCTCAAACATTCTCCAGTGTTTGCTGCAGGCGGTTGACGCACCAGCTGCGCAGTTGACGGCACCGGTCGGAGAGTAGGCGATCACACCCTACTTCCATTTTTTTCCCGACACTTGGCTTTTGAGCAGAGGGGCCCCAAACAGGGAAAAGTAGGATGGGGGCTGGAGCTAGCGCCGAGGAGAAACACTCCAGAGAGCTGGAGAAGAAGCTGAAGGAGGATGCCGACAAGGATGCAAGGACTGTCAAGCTGCTGCTGCTAGGTAAAGACAGCCTGCAATGAGAGGACACCTCATCGTCATAGTTACACATATTTAAGGGCCCCATTAGGCCCCATGGTGAGGCTACAAGAGAAATAGCTAACCTGTCTAATCTGTCTATGGGACGTAATTTTAGCTGATTCTTGTAAATAGTTTGGTTTAGTCTTTCATAAACTTCATTTTGAAGTTTGCTGAGATCTGAATAACCTCACAAAATGTGCATTAAATTCCTGTTCATTTATATTAACCGTGATGAAAACAAGCAACATGTTTGAGTCAAGTGAAATGCTTAATAACCTGTGTCATTGAATTGCTGAGACACCTCGATAATCACTCAAGCCAATCCCTTGTTAATCCTGAAACAACAGGTTGTGCTGCACAAAGGGCTTAACCCTGAAGGACACAGATACCTCACCGCTCATCCCAAACAGGGATGTACCGTTCAAATACAATAACCTAAATACATCAGATGGAATAAGCTTATTAATGGGAGGGAAGTAAAGGATTTTTGTTGGGTTAGCATTTTTTTTTTTAACCAAATGACCATCAAATTCCAGGCACTAAAATATGTTTATATGGTATATAACAGTGTTGGATTTAAAATCAAAGTACAGTTGGGAGTAATCTGTCTGGTTTTTAAAGACACTGTTTCACACTCAGCTTTATCATCTCCTCATAATGATGTAGGTCAGGGGCAGGAAAAGTTCCCCCTGACATCAGCTTTGAACAAGATTAGACCTAAAGTAAGAAGCATTTTCATCCTCCTGTCTGATGAATCCCACTAGGTCACCTGCAGTTAATATCATTCTCCTCTCATTTTAAAGGGGCTCTTTGTAAAGATTTATAGCGATTTACATGTATTAATAATTTTTTTATTGGCCATATGTGAGCAGATTGTAACGTGACGTGTGGACACAAACAGAGAGCAACAGTAGCTAACGTTAGTTTTGAAATGGAGTCTGCTAACATAAACTACAGTACAGGCACAGACGCACCACAGAGCCCCTTTAAAATAAACTCAAAACGTCAAAAAAACTACTGTAACAAAAAAGTTATTTCCCGGAAACCATTAAAAATGTCGAAAAATATTTATTTTTAAACCATAACTGCATTCAATTTGTTTTTCTTCTTTCACATAGGTGCTGGAGAATCAGGAAAGAGCACAATCGTCAAACAGATGAAGTGAGATCATTTGACTTTGCACTTACGCGATGACTCGTTTCTTCTCTAACTGACTGTAAATCACACACTAACACTGTATCCTCTCATCAGAATTATCCACAAAGATGGTTACTCACTTGAAGAATGTTTGGAGTTCATCGTCATCATCTACAGCAACACCCTGCAGTCAATCATGGCCATTGTGAAGGCCATGAACACACTCAACATCGGCTACGGCCACGCTGACCAGCAGGTAACGACAGCTGAGATAGACTTCGGTGTGTTTCACATAAACTGTTAATTGCAGAACACTAAGCATAACTTGAATGTGTCTCTGTCCAGGATGACGCCAGGAAGCTCATGCACCTTGCAGACACCATTGAGGAAGGCTCCATGCCTAAAGAGCTGGCAGACATCATTCTGCGCCTGTGGAAGGACACTGGCATACAGGCGTGCTTTGACAGGGCCTCCGAGTACCAACTCAACGACTCCGCTGGATAGTAAGAAATTACCTGAGATTTAAAATTGCTACAATATCTCTCATTTGTGTTTGTTATTGAATGAATGTTTCTCTTCCCTCAGCTACCTGAATGACTTGGAGCGACTGGTCCAACCAGGCTACGTGCCCACTGAGCAGGATGTGCTGCGATCAAGAGTGAAGACCACTGGTATCATCGAGACCCAGTTCTCCTTCAAAGATCTCCATTTCAGGTGATTCAACGCAGTGTTTCTGAAGAGGCGAGCACCAATGACTCATCATCAGTGCTCCCACTGTGATAGATCACAATCATAAAGATGGCGTGTTTCTGTTTCCGTGCAGAATGTTTGATGTGGGTGGCCAGAGGTCAGAGAGGAAGAAGTGGATCCATTGTTTCGAAGGTGTGACCTGTATCATCTTCATTGCTGCTTTGAGCGCCTACGACATGGTGCTGGTGGAGGACGATGAAGTGGTAGGATTATTTGTGCCTTATCCTTTTCTGCCAACCAGCAGTTCATTGATTAGAAAAGGCTCCTCACTGGGACACATTTTTCTTTCAGAATCGAATGCACGAAAGTCTGCACTTGTTCAACAGTATCTGCAACCACCGCTACTTCATCGCCACCTCCATCGTACTCTTCCTCAACAAGAAAGACGTGTTCATTGAGAAGATCAAGAAAGCTCATCTCAGCATGTGCTTCCCTGATTACGATGGTGAGGTGATCACAACACACAAAGTCCAGTGTGTAAGATTTAGGGGGATCTATTCGCAGAAAAGGAATTATTTTTTCATTGTGTATAATCACCTGAAACTATGGATTGTTGTGTTTTTGTTAGCTTCGAATGAATCCTTTATGTTCCTATGCTGTGTTGCTCTGCCATGTTTCTACAGTAGCCCAGAATGGACAAACCAAACACTGGCAATTTTTAGCTGCCACCGTAGGGGAGGCTGAAACAAGTGGTATTCAGTTGGTTGCTCATCTGTAACATCACTTCTAGATGCCACTAAATCCCACACATCAGACCTTTAGGGATATTAACAAGTGACAAACTAAATGTGTCCCTTTGTTTTACTGTCTCATTCATTAAGGTCCTAATACTTATGAGGATGCTGGTAACTACATCAAAATTCAGTTCTTGGACCTGAACATGCGCCGAGACATCAAAGAAATCTACTCTCACATGACCTGCGCCACAGACACAGAGAACGTCAAGTTTGTGTTCGATGCCGTAACCGACATCATCATCAAAGAAAACCTGAAAGATTGTGGTCTCTTCTAAGAGCCATGCTGAGACGCCCACTGAAGGTGAGCAAAGTTTGCAAAGTTTTCTATAACGATGATTCAGATTTAAAACCCTTCGACCAGCTGATTAAGCAGTGTGACTTTCTGTTCTTTCTACAGGGTGATGTTGTAGCCCCGTCACGTCCCACAAATCCCTTCTTGATTCAAACTGAGGATGAATGAAGATGAAAACTTTCCCCTCAAACCAGCGAACGCAAAGAAATAAAGATCAAATTGGTTGTGTTCAAGTTGTAGTTTTGACCAAAGACTTCAGGTCAACTAAGACCGCAAGACAGCTCTTGAGTCAGAAAATCCTGTGCAGATTTCAGATGAGTTGAATTTTAGTAACTTCTCTCTCGAGTCTCGTGAACTTGTCTTCGGTGGGCTATGCAATCTGTAGTTAAGACATCAAAAGCTTCTGTCAGCATAAAGCATTTTCCTCTGACATGTACTAATGTGAATAGATGTCAGGCTTATTATACATCGTCTCTATGCTCCAGTAACTGGTCAATATTGAGCCAAAAAGTAAAACGAGAGGGCCTCACCACCTGCAGACGCACTTCAACTTTTGTTAGTTAAATTTAAAAAGAACTTGTCACTAGAAATGGCTTTTACATACAGATACTCTACAGCACAGTTTGGGACAATTCAAACACAATTGAATTTTTAAAGAGTGTTAGAAAGTGTAACTTTTTGCAATAGTTGAAAAGGGCCATGTATATATTTAAACTGTTTTCTATTGGACAGTTCATGAAGTGTGGTGATACCATGTGGATCTGTAACACTGATGAGCGGTAGATGTAAGATACTTCAACTTAAAAGTCCTTGTGGATCTACAGGCCTTTGAGGCAACAATCCTGTACAGAAATCAATAATTGTAAACCTTGACTAAACGTATTAAAGCTTCTGTAGATTGGTTTTCGATTTTTCACAAATAAAAACTAACACAGCAATTGTTCATTGTTCATATTGTGTCATTTATTAATTTCACAGGATGTTTCAGTTTCCTTTCCTAGAATTATGAGACCAGTCATGTTTAGTGTGGAGGACCAAAACTGACAAAATCAAAATTAATCAATAAATGAATCAATAAATGACTCAATAGATAAATTAATATGCCAATAAATGCACCAAAAATCATCTTACAAATATATTTAGGCATTATTTAATATATAATATGTGGCATAAATTGATATTTCTTTTTTAAATTTGCTTCTATATTTATTTACATTTGCATTAATTCCCCAATTTACTTAATAAATATTAAATTATATTGATTATATTTATTTTCCCAAATGTATTTTGTTTTCTCTTTTTAGCTTCATTTTTATTTGCATTTCTGCTCGATAGACATTCGAGTACATAGATCGACTATACATGCCCTGCTCCTACACCGATGGCCACGGTCACGATTCATTTAATTATTGATCCATTTATTTTTTATTTTGGCAGTTTCGGTCCTCTAAAGTTTAGGATTGAACCACCTTAACCTTTAATTTCAGTCAGAATAAAAGAACATCTTGGGAAATACACTGATTCACTTTCTTACTGGAAGTTAGATCAGAAGATTGATACCACTTTAATGTCTGTATGGTAAATATCAGAGTTTAGCTTAGCACGAAGGCTGAATACCAAAGCCTTCTGCTTACAAGAACCTCTAAAGCTAACTAATTAACATAATATATCTTGTTAATCTAAGGAGGATTTTGTTGCCCTTGGGCAGAGCCAAGCTAGCTGATTCCCCTTGGTTTCCTGGTTTTGTGCTAAGCTAGGTTAACCTAACCAGCTTCTGGTACTAGCTTCCTATTTACCATACATGGGCCCATTTCACCACAGTTGCACAATCAGATAAATTCCTGTCCAATTCATTTTGATGTGATCAACTAATCAAACTTAACACCATACTTTGGACCCATACGTGAGCATGCGAGATTCCTGCAGGTCTCCATGCTTTCAAAACTTTTCATAACGCCCCAGACTGCTTTTCAAGTGGTATCAATCCTCTATCATATTTCCCAAAATGTCAAATTATTCTTTTAAATACAATCTGAGATAAAGCAGTTAGGGTGATGTTAGTTAGGGTTTCTGACTTCAAAAAGTCAGAAATATCATTCCTATGGCCTCGGGCAGTTTAGACAACACTTGAGAATCAAGCAGCTGTCTCCCAAAGCCAAAGAAAATGTAGATGTGATCTCATCGAGCCGTGCAGCCTGAAGCTTTACTGAGCTTTACACACACTCAGGATGTTTGGTAAGAGATGAACCAGCCAAGAAAATATTCCTCTCTCAAAACATCACAGTTAAGGAGACGTCATTCACTTTCTCTGACGGCGTGGAACAATAATGAATATTCACAGTACAACTGTACTTCAGTTCAGTGCAGTTATTTCTTTGATAACCAAGATGTAAAATTTGCAATAAATACCTAAGACTATCCTAAGACATTGTAGGCAACAACATTTTTAAGTTTTATTTTCTTATGAAAGCATTCATTGATTTTCGTTTTTCCTTTAAACCCTGAGTTCTCACCACATGAAAAGTTAACAGGTTTGAAGATGTGCAATTAAGAGAAACAGAGAGAGAGACAGCAAATGTCAACTTTGACCAAATTTCAACAAGAATAAACCACCTATACTGAATACAACTGACGGAAAAATGATGGAAAACAAACGTGTTTTCACTCACTTCAGGTTCAGTGTGCAGGATTTATTGGCATCTATCGGTGTGGTTGAAGATTGCAACCAACTGAATACTCCTTGTTTCAGCCTCTCCTACGGTGACTGCTAATAACAAGAAAAATAACAAAAGCCCTCTTTAGAGCCAGTGTTTGTTTTGTCCGTTTTGGGCTACTGTAGAAACATGGCTGACTCCGTGGAAGAGGACCTGCTCCCTCTGTAGATATAAAAGGCTCATTCAGGTGATTATACACTAATGAAAACATTATTATTAATATTATATTACATTTTTGCCCCCTAAATCCTACACACTGGACCTTTAACGTAAAAAAAAATTTTTAAAAAAAAACACATTTTATGGCTTGTTTCATGTCTAAGAAAAAGGTGCTTTACACCGATGTCATAGTCAGTGTAAAACTGTACATGGAATGATACCTATTGTGCAATATCAACGATGGCCTCCAAAAATACTTGACAACTTATATGCACTGTACAGCATCCAGACAGACCAAGAAAAAACTGAAGGCACTTTAAAACAGCAAGAGTCATCCTGGACCTCTCACTCACTGTCGATTTCTGTAAATGTGCAGCCCTTATTGTTATAAAAGCACTGATCTAGTCGAGAGAATCAACTGCAAAGAGGCACTGATCATCATGTTTAGAGAGAAAGTTTTCAGAGGCGAGTGTTTTTATAGGCTATATGCATTTTACATATGTGTGGCTAGATGGCACTGTTCCCATAAACACAGCTCAGCTGTAATTTCTGATATGCATACACACACATTCACACACACTCATAACTGCACCTCGACATTTTTTGCTCCACAGAGTTATTCTAAAATCACTTACACACTCCTCATTTTCCAGGAGACAAGTTGGTTCAGCTTTAACTTAATACAGCACGTGATGAAGCTGATTTCTCAGTTTTATGTCTCGATCCGGAGCAGCAGAACAGACGGGGCGAGTTTTGACCCACTGCACCTGACGGGGTGTGTGCTGAAGGCTAATGCCGATGTCACCACATGCATCCTCTGACTCAGAATAGTCCCACCATGTGATCGATCTGCCTCATGTAGACACTCTTTAAAGGCAGCGTGTACCGTCGCTCCTCTGGGATCCTGTTGCACTGCAGAATGAGAGAAAAGGGAAGACAGAATGAATAATTACATTGTGTGTGCTCTAAAAGTATATATCTTTTGGGAGTGAGATATGTTACAGTTACATACGACACTGAGATATCGTGGGACTTACATTGCTGATGTTGCTCGGTGGTGGCCGGTGGTTTGGCTCGCTTTCTTTCAGCACTCCGTCTTCACAAGGAAACAGGTCGCTCCACTGTTTCTCCCTGAAGCGCTTGTCTATAGGCACAACATGGCCCTCTGTGGTGAAGATGTACTTGTTATCGGATTTGTGAAGTGGGTTGTCCTCATCAAACAGCTGCAACGCAAGGGACACATTCTTGTGTTACACAACAGTGTGAGAGAGTTAAGTTTTAATTTAATATTTAATATTGTGAAAACATTAAGAGGGAATCTAAAAAAAAAAATTATTTAGCAAAATATTTTCTAAGCAGTTTGCTTCTTTGATCTGTTTTATATCATCGTAACATTAAATATCTGTGAGTTTTCAGCTGCGCATTTGAACAAAACAAGCAATGAGAAGATGCTACCTGGAGTTCTGGGAAATCGTGATGGCATTTTATACTGTTTTCTGACCTGTTTTAACAGTTAAAGAAAACATTTGAGTTAATCTATATATGAACATAAATTGCAACAGTAAGTAAAAATGTAAATAATGTAAAAAATGTGGTTATAATGAACAAATTGCTCGGCTACAACAGTCCAATTTACGAAATTCTACCATTTAGCTGCCCTCCAGTCTTTAAATCCAGGAAAATAAAACATTCAGCCAATTGCGAGAGTTTGTATCACATTGATCAAAACTTTACAACATATATAGTATCATATTATGCCCTCATATCATGCTGTGACATCCATATAACATAGCAGGGAGCGACTGATTATTATCCTGACCGATTATCGGATCAGATTTTTTTTTTTTAGTCCTTTTGCTGATAAAATAAAAGATTTTAATAAAGATCTATTTTGGCTCTGTCTGTTGTCACCACTGTGCTCTCACTCAATGTTACACATTATGAGTTATAGCCCATCGATCTGCAAAGTAACCAATAAGTCTAAAGTTATCAAATAAATGTAGTGAGTAATAAGTTCAGAACAGTACTTGAATAAATTGTACTTAGCTACATTCCAACACTTGTTCTTTCGATCACTGAGATTTTCATTTTTATTGCAAAAGTACATCTGTTTCCGAATATCCGTTATCGGTCTCCTTGATTATAAATAATTAGTATCGTATCAGCCATGACACAAACATATTGGCCGATCCCTACAACCCTAGAACTCTATATCTGACATGCTCGGGCTGCATCTTACCAAGTATAGGTATTTGCATGTCTCGCTGAGGAAGAAGCTCTCCATTCGATCCTCTTTGGATTTGTCCACGACGTGGTGGAGAGTGGCGTACCCACATCTGCAAACGACACAGCTCAGCTTTAAGTAGACATATAAGTATTGTGCCACTCTCAGAAAAGGTGAATATATTACTATCCGCACCTGACTTTGGCATTTTTCTCAAGGCTCTGAAGAATATCCATTCCAACGTGCAAATAGAAAGGGTTTTTGGTCGCCTGCGGGGAAGTGAAGTGAGCGAGAGTTAATCAAATTCAACAAACCAGCAACACTACGCTGTGTTATGACTGTGCAGGACTGTAAGTGTTACCTGGTACAGCAGATAGGTCGACTCCACCAGCTCTGGTCTTAAAGGGTAGAAGAGCACATCAGGAGCCTGCAGCTGCCAGTTGTATCTCTCCGGCAAAGCCCCGAAGCGCTTCCAGATGGCATAGTAGAAGGCGTGCAGGCAAATGGCATTATCAACATCACCATTCAGCACCTAGAACACAGAGCGGAAATCTTTAGTTCAACACCACAACTCATATTTACCTCATCCAAAGCTCAGAGTGGATAATCTAACCTGCAGCCCAGGAAAGAAGGCCTGAAGGGAGTCAATCCATGTGTTCATTATCTCCCCGCTGGCCATGTTCACATTAACGTAGAGAGGTGGGTCACCCTCTCCTTCATTACATGACTCTCTCCTGGAAAAACACAGAGGCAGAGGAGGTTTCACAATACGTCACACCACTCAGTCAATCAGATAGTGAAGGTTATGTCCCTTTGTTAGTATCAGTGGTTGCTGAGGAGGAAGAAAGACATCCCATCAGACATCTTGTGACAGCCTCAAGTCTCAGAACTCAACTTTCCACATCCTCCAGTACGAAAAAAAATACTGGAAACCGTAAGCAGTTTCATTTCCTCCTGTGTTGGCCTATCCCAGACAGACGCTCATTTACATAGCTGTGACAGTTATAGCAGCAGACTCGTATGAAGATCCCGAGCGCCACCAACACGCCCAGTTACTTTCACACAAGCTGCAGCGTCACATTCTTTCAGTGTGTGACTCACCCTCTCCTCATGTGATTCTGAATGCTCTCATAAGCAGCCTGGAACATCCCGTAGTCCTCTTTTTCACCGAATAGGATGTATGATTTGAGCAAATACTCGTAGAAGGAGTCCATACCAGCTCCCAGACCGCTCTGTTTGCCAACCCACTGGCCTGTTTGGATATTTACTACATTCCCTAAAGAAAAACAGACAGAAAGTTGCTTTAAATCTTATGATAATTGTAGGCATCATATTTATGTGTTCCATCAGGGAATTAGGATATTTTCAAACCTGTGCACTCTGTTTAAATATTTTGGTGTGTAAATGACTAATACAAAAAGTTTTGGAAAATGTTGAATAGCTGCCTCAGTTGGCGGCTGTGCAATGTAATCCTTGTGGGTACCTTCAACTGTGAAAGTAAGTCCACTCAAGGTGCTTGTTTTTGCCACTGACAGGCTCACATTGTTATTCTAAATGTCTGCTAATATTACAAAAGGATCCCTGCAGAGATGTACCTTTTTGTTTAAGAATGAAATCCTTTTTGTCTAACCAAGAAAAGGCTGCTACTGTATGTCGCTCTTGCCAAATCCACCAGACTTCACTTACAGAAACAGTAATTTTATCACTGTAAAACACATTTAATATAAGCTCGACACGCACAAAATAAAACTCATGTGCAGCCCCTGTCGCAAAATATGTAAACACCGGGTCCAGGTTTAAAAATACTGGAATTCCCCCTTAACAATGCTGGGTTGAAGCTTAAATTAAAAGCTGTACTTACCTAACAGACCAGTTTCGTTGCTCCTCAGGCTCCACAGAGCTCTGACTGCTCGTCTGGCAACCCACTCAAACGTGGAATCTCCAATCAAGCGGCTCAAAATGCCAAACTCCACCAGCAGTGACCCAGCTCCTGCAGTACAAGTCTCATTGATGCTATCAGGGGGGACTCCCGTCTTCAGGTTAACCTGCAACAAGTCAAAATAGATGCTGAGTGACTTTTCAATCTGGAAAGTATAAAAATGTATCTGCTACAACAGTCTTACTCACCCTTGGATAAGGAATGCCCGTGCTGGTGTTCTCAAAGGCCGGCAGTAAGCGGACAGCCAAGTCATGAGCCAAATGAAGCAGCTCATTATCGTAACCTTCCAAGCCCACCTCGCCAAAAGGATGTTTTGGGTCCGTCAGCAGGATGTGAGATGAGATGAGGCTTCCCAATATTCTTCAGAGAAATGAAAAAATGGTGAAAAATATCATTACAAAATGATATATAAATGAATGGTACCATGAAATCTGTGTTCCTATGGGTAATCACATGATTGTTCATCATTATCATTGTTTTTTTTTAGAAGTAACTGAAAACTCCAATAAGATCATTTGGCTACAGAAGTTATCATGACCACAATCACGGTTCTGACTGATTTGCACTATACATAATGTGAGCTAATTTAGTGTAGTTGAATATAAAGGAAGAAAAGTCGTGAGTTTCAGTAAAGGACGGATAAAAGACAGATGAAGCAGTTTACTGGACTCAATTAGTGTTTAGGAGTCTTAAAAGATTGAAGTCTTGAAACCCATTTACATTTTTGAGAGCGTTTCAACTGAAAAGCATATCAAAGACATTTAAAGGAAATATTGCTCATCTAAACCATGCTGACACTAAATTTAACTTCAGATTTTAGCCTGATCAGTTGCTGCATCTACAGCCAGTTTATTCTTGTGTGACTCTAAAAACAATAGCAACATTTGTACCTGATGTTTGCCTCAAAAACCTGCACAGTCGAGTCCTTGTCAAAAGACACATTATCTATAACCAGCTTGACGGCTCTCTGGAACTCTGTCACATTGCCGAGCACCTGTGGAGAAACACCACGTTATATAACCACAGTATACTGTATCAATATGCTTTTTTGTTTACATTACTACTGAGTGGCTTCCAAGTACTTTGCTCAAATTCCATTCAAACTACTTTTGTAAAGATGCTCTCAGCCATCCAGTTATACCTTCATAAAAGAGTCCAGTGCATTTAATAACTGTACAGAAAGTGTTTTGGTGCCTTAACTTTTCTAATCCAGAATCTTTTTTTAGGATCATGGATCCTGGAGCTGAGCACAGGGCAAAGGAGAAACCTTGGACTCTCGATTTTAGGGCTGACAGAGACTCTGCTCCCCATGACTCTGTGTAAGGGTGTTTTTTTTGGGGGGGCTTTGGTAGGAAATGCACAATTTAGAATACAGAAAAAGCTAACCATGCTACAATGGACAAAAGCAATGTTAAGATCTTGTAAAAACCTAGAAAGTCTTTCAACCTCACAAAATGGATTAAGCTGCTTTCTAATCTCATATTTAAAGCTCAAATATTGCCAAATGTCGATATTAATCAGTAGGTAAAATGCTGTAATCAACCTGCCCTGACTATTTTTGCAATTTTTTAACTCTGCAGGACATTGTGTAAAAGAAAGACACATACGGGAATATAACTTACCAGTAAGGTGTCTAAGGTGTCAATCAGTGTGAGTGAATAGTTCCCCAAAACGTCATTTATGTTGATGTTTGACCTGAAATGACATCAGTGAAACAGACTCAGTGCTGTTGTGCAGAAGGGGGAGGAATTATGAACAGATTATAAAACACGAAACATTTTTTTAAAGAGTTTAGATGTGAGTGCAAGTTTTTTTCTCAGCAGACAGGATGGACAGAGAGACAGAACCCCCCCACTTTGTTCTTCTTGAAATGTCTGACATCACACCGCAACCAGGTGACATTTTAAAACTGTGTGGTGGTTTTCCCTGATTACATAGTTATTATCAGCACAAGATAGGACTGCAGCTAAACTATTTTCATAATTTGTCTCTAAAATAGTAAAAACTGTCCATCAAGAAGTCCAAGGCGACTTATTTTGTTTGAGCAACTGTCCAAAAGACAAATATATTAAATTTGTTTTTAAACTTAACATTTGGAAACTTTTTTTGAAAACCGACTTTATGATTTATGAACCATAACAAACGTTAATGTCAAGATGTGAGGACAAAACTCATTTCAAAACTGTGTGACTAAAAGGAATTTTGATGGATAACATCGTTGACTCCACAGCTGCAGATGACAAAGCATGTACACCCCCCCATTGTATTCAGATTGCAGCAGAGACCACAAATGAGTTATATCTCAAAATCTTGACACAAAAAAACAAAACTACCTGCATGGCTAGATATCACTGTGGCTGACAAAAACATTTGTTATTACAGTGAATTTGCCTCTCGTGCCAAATTTGCTTCTGTGAGAACGTTAGTCTATTTAACATCTTAATCTCAGTTGTCTTTTATGTGTTGCCGATCACACACTCTATAGAGTGACCGCATTAGTATTGTTTTGAATACAAACTAGACAGTTGATCTGAAAGTCTAGTATTACACTATGGGGAGTGAAACTTTTGATTAGACGATATATTGAAGTGGAATTCTACGTCTTTCAGTTTTAATGTTCAGCACAAGGGAACTCGATACACAGGTGATTCAGCGTCACTTTTACACGGTGAAAAAGGCTGAATGTCCCCGAAAACTGCAAGACTATGAATACAAAAACATCCTGATTGATTTGGTATGTGAACACTTCTTGTGTTTGCTGGACTTTCATTATAATTACATGCACTACGTCTCTCTGTTTTTGTCTTTGGCTGAGTGTGATGTTTTTAAGAGCTCAAGAGAGGACAGTAAGTAAATTAACTACTTAATTAACCACTAGCTAAGTTGATCATCACAGAATTTATCGGTAATGATTTGGATAATCATTAAGTCAATTTAAGTCATTGTTTTTTGACAAAATTGCCAAATATTTACTGGTTTGAGGCAGTCAAGTTTGAATAATTGTTAGTTTTCTCGGTCTTGTATGATTATACACCAACTATTTTTAGATTGTTCAACAATTGTTAGGACCAAACACGTAATTTGAAGATGTCACGTAGAGCTTTGGAAAACGTGAGGAGAAAGTTTCACTATTTTCTGGCATTTTATTAGACCTAACAATAAACAAAATAAATAAAAAGCAGATTAAATGATAATAAAATAATCATTAGTTGCAGTCCCAACGTTGTTTTTCTCTACTCTTGTTAGATTGCATATTTGCACGAGGCCTCACTGCAACTAACGATTATTTTCCGTTGTCCATTAATCTGTCGACTTTTTCCAAGCTTGATCGATTAGTTGTTTGTTGGTGTGGTGAAAAGTGTCGATCAGGGTTTCCCAAAGCCCGAGATGACGTTCTCGAATGTCTTGTTTTGTCCACGACCCAAAGATATTCAGTTTACTGTCATAGACTAGAGAAATGAAACAATATTCACATTTGAGAAGCTAAAAAAAGGGGGGGGGGGGGATTTTCAAACCAATTAATCGATTAGAAATACAGTTGGCGATTAATTAATTACATAGATGACAACTAATTGATTAACCATTGCAGCTATTGTTTCACTCTCCTAATTTCAATTGAAGGAAGTGATGAAGTAATTAAACACATCCTTAATGTGACAGAACCCCCTGGAGCCCCATGTAGTCCCTTGAAGTGATATCTGGATCCCACTGTTGGACTTCTGTACTGTCCAAAGCAAAAGGTGTCCACTCTACCTGTTCATTGCTGAGCAGCAGGATTACACCACAAGCTTTTATGATGACAAACTACATGCAAATATCACAGTTTGCAGAGGACAGTTGGCATGTAAATGACCAGCAGGTGCCTGCCAGCTCAGACAGGCAGCACAGCTTTGAATGACTCACGGGTTGAGCACGTCTGGTCCCCTCCCCTCACAGTCAATGGGGTTCAGCTCGTCCTCGGGAAATGCATATTTCATATAATTGTCGTATCCGAAATAAAACATTTCCTTGGCCATGTCCTTCATTTTCGCCTTCAGCGTGTCCGGGAAGGAGCTGTATCTCCGGACGTACTCGTCCCTGTTGCCATCGAAGAAGCTCAGGTAGGATCTCTTGAGGGACTCCTCTCCCACCTTCCCACAGCTGCTCGCCGTCTCTTCATATCTCTGGCCGTGTATTCGTTGAGACCACGAGTTATCCCTCGAGTGTGTCCCTTTTTCCTCCCTGAATAATAAGTCCAATTTGTGCAAACTGAAAGTGAGAGGGAAGTTGAACCCCCAGCTAACGTTAGGTCCGAGCCCGAAGGCTAGCCACAGCACACAGCTGAGGGACAGTCTCAGTACGACCAGACCAACTACTATCGACCTCCATTGCATCTTTGATCCGGGTCGATGTTAAAACGCATAATTTAAGTCCACACACCTCCGAGGGGGTGAATGAACGTAAAAATCCAGCTTGCCAGGCTAAACTACAAGCAAAGAGTGGTTGTAGTGATTCCGCTTCACACGCTTCCTGTCAACAGACCAGCCCCTCTGAGAACCTGAAGTCTGATTGGGTATCCCCGTGTGTCGTCATCAAAAGAGCGAAGCGGTTTCGTCCTGTGATTGGCCGCGGAGCTGTCAATCTCCGGGTCGCGTTTCGTGGCATTTCTGACGTGTCTCTCTTTAACTTCTGGACCAATAGGAAACAGCCACAGGAGTGAGACGTTCAGAGGTGCTGGTCTTTAAAACTAAAACATGATGAGGTTAGGTTTAAATCTCAACAGATTCAGAGCAAGAGAGGCGGCCAGGCAAATGCAAATGGAAAGAAAATGGAGGCAATTAAATATATATTTTGATCTGCATAATTAAAATTATTGGTGACATTTTATAATAAGATTCCTGGAGTTTTAGAGCTGGCTAATAAATAATTTACTACTACACTCTACTGTATAGAACAGGTATAAACCATTAATGAAAGAGATTGGGCGTGGTTGTGAAAAATCAGATGGTGTGACCTTCTTCACACCTCAAGCAAAGGAGCAGCACCAGAAACAATTTATTAGCAACTTATTACATATCTAGTTTTGTTTAAAAAAAAAAAAAAATCTTAAAATTGGAAAAATCCAGGCTATATGAATATGCAAATATTTTTCTTTTCACAAGTTGGTTATACTTTAAAATAATCAAGATTAATAAATGGTACATTCATTGTTAATTCAACTTTAGTTAATAGTTATTTCACTGTTAACACAAAATGGTTTAGGTTTATAAACATCAGTTGCAACTTTACAATTAACAATCGCTGAATAAATGGTTTATACATTTTTTCATTGTTTAATAGTTAAATAATCATTCATTAAAGTTTAATCAACTATGAATTTCCCATTCATTAATGATGGTTATTGTAAAGTGTTAAAGTGTTGGTCACAAAATGTTTCCTACTTCCCTGAAGTCCATTCTCAGTGTACGTGGGCTGAAGGTTTCAAGTAACAAGTTTTCACGTCTCACTTGTGTAAATGTAACCAAGTGCTTCACTAAATCATCTCATTCACGCATGCCTTCAACTCAGGTTCCAGGTGAACACAGAAACTTTTCCTCCCTCAGCAGAAGAACGTTAAAACAGTCACACACATCTTTGCGATGTCACTGCAGAATCAATGGCTTATTAGACAGTGAGAGATTTTAATTAATTTGTGCTCAAATCTCTTGAGAAATAATTCTTTTCTGTGCATAAATACATTTACATCTTTTTCTTGAACTTGTTAAAAACTGACTAGATTGCATTTCAATGAATTGTGCAACCCCACGCCAATCCTTTCTCTCTACACCTCAGTGTAGAAAGATATAGTACAAATAACAGGACAATGTCTAAATTAAAAAGCATGCCTTTTTATTTCTTGAATATATTGAAGTGGTGTTTTTTTTTAACTCTACCCAGGTAGGCACACCTTGCACACTGCTTTGCTTCAGAGGTGAGAGACATTGCACAAGGCACTTTGAGTTCTGCCGCTCTCTCAGCCTCGAGGCAGCACAAAGGACATCATTCCACCGAGGCTGCTTACAAACAGAGGCCAGTATGAACCACACGATCCCGTACACCTTTACTTTTTAGTACATTCAGACTTTAAATAGAATCATATATTCATACACGCACATCTCACATCAGTAAAAATCATACCAGCTTGATATTTTTGTACAGACCTGCTTGAATTGACTTGCTTAATTGCACAATTTTTCTAAAATAACTGACGTTTCCTTGAAAAAAGAAGACCTGATCAAGCGAAAGGTGACGGTCAAAGACAATCAGAGTAGAGCTCAACACAAATGGGAAAACCTGCACGTCCACATCAGGCATCTCCTGGCATCATAACCGACTGTGTGAAGAACATCTTTTCTTTATGCAAGCCTGTTTGACAGAATCAACCCTCCTTCAAGAACTGTGTTGTTGTTGTTGTATACCCAAGATTAGTGTTATAAACCACTGGGTATGATTAACTGGGTAATGACTGAATGAAACAAGGTAAATCCGGAAGCAGTTTCTTACTCCAAGTTAAAGGAAAGTACAGCTTTACAGGACGTATAATGCCAATTGCATTCCTTAAATTTGGAATCACATTTTTAGTAGTGCATTCTCAGGGTTTGTGACAAAATCACAATGTGAAAAGGGGAAAACAAAACTGTGTGACATGAGCAGGACAGTGCAGCATGTGAGTTGGAGACTGTACATCATCGCAGAGTGATGGGGATGTGGCATGACAGTAACATGGCAAACACAGCTGGAGAACCACTCCTGCGTTTTCAGCTCCTCCTGGATTTCGAGTGCTGGATGAGCCACTGAAGTGTGATATCTGGAATCAAAGAAACAGGTCGAGTCAGTCCAACAAATAGCTTTTCAATTCAAGTGTTTCTAACTCACTAACATGCAATTTATGTCTTGCATACTACCCAAACCTGTTTGTTGCCTGAGAGGCAAAACCCAGGGCTAAAAACACGTAACATCACTTGCTGTTGCTCGTTAAAAAAGGGGCACTTCGTGATTTAGTATTGTACCTTCATAAAGTTAGGGTAATCACAAGAGACAAGTCTAAGCAACACATGCCAAGTTATCCTGACTTTAAGTCTCCAGTATGGGTGAAACCCAAAAAGACACTGAATCCTACAAGTCCCATAATACAACAGCATTTTTCAATACATCAATACGGTTAATTTTTTGACTTTGGAAAGCCTCCCCTTAGCCACAGAAGACATTATACACATGTATTCCCAGGGTGAGCAGTACTCCTCATGACGATTAAACTGAACCTCCTGTGTAAAATCTGTGCAGTAGCCCTTTAAACTTATAATTGTGAGCATGTTGTTAATAATCGAGGGAGATTCAGATTAATTTATCAACACTTTATCAGCTCATCTCCTCTCTCATTTGAATTTTTGGGGCTGGACATTAAGATAAAACTGTTTAGAGAGATACAAAAACAGGATTTTTGAAACGTCCTCAGTGGAAATCCGGGCCCATGAGTCAACACAAAATGATAACGTGGTCATTGACTGCAACTCACCAATGTTGTCTTTCTCTTTGCAGGAAATTGAGTAGCAGCATATCTCTCTGTCCTGAATAGCCGCAAGATTCCTTTGAAGGGACGAAGGTACATGAATGAATAAATATATACAAGTATGCATTCAAACAGATCATCAGTCTCATTCATTTGCAGCTCGTGGGACACAGTTTAAGGTATGAGCTCAACTCTCAGCAGGTTTCTAACTTGCTAACTTTCTAACAGCAGGGGGAGCCAGGTCTTTATAGTCAACCACAACTTAATACAACTACAGTGTTAACAAGGACATGAAAGAGGAAATGGTCCTAATTTAATATCTAAGGACATTTTAAAATAATACTATTCAAATATTATATCCTCAATATTTCTTCCACTAAAACCCTTTACAAGAATAAATAGAGCATTTTTCATTACAGAAAGGATATGCAGCTCATTATGGTATTTGCACCAGTTGTTTTAGTACTTACATTTTCTCAATGAGCTGCTTTTCATCTAGAGCAGTGGGGAGATCCCTTTTGTTACCGAGAACCAAAACCTGAAAAAAACACATTACAAACTGAAATCCGCAACTTCTGCAAGTAATCGTTTTGCATGACTGCTGCAGAAACCAAACTGGTTTCAGGAGAACACTCACAGGAATTCCTTGCAACTGAGGTTTGTCTAATAAATTATGAAGCTCGTTTCTAGATGCCTCCACCTTTTCTCGATCTGCTGCATCAACCATGTACCTAAACATGAAAACAGAAACAATTAGTAAAATGTGTAAAATACGCTTGCGGTATTGTTGCATTTCCTCTCATTTGTTTTTCAGACAAACTTAAAAAAAAAACTTAAACCGAAACTTGAACACTCACACAATTGCATTGACTCCCCGACAGTAGCGCTCCCACATGCTCCTGAACCTTGGCTGCCCTCCTATGTCCCAGATCTACAGAATTAAAGACACATCATCACGTGATATTCCTATTTCAAATGCCATTAACAATGCAATTATTACCTCCCTGTACAACCAGAGTGCTGGTTTCATTTCACTAATTAGTGGTCACAATTAAAATACCTTGATGGTGACGTTTCCTTTGGTGACCTTCCTCATATTAAACCCGACTGTAGGGATCATGTCTTCACTGAAATGCCCAGACTGGAAGGAAAGATACAAGTAGAGGTCATTTTTTATTAAACTGTGTACCTTGAGAACATGTGTGTATTGGGATCAGATGTGCAACAACTAGTCGATTAATTGTTTCAGTCATTTTTCAAGCAAAAATGTCAAACATTTGTTGGCTCCAGATTCTTAAATGTGATGAGAAAATAAAGAGTCTGTAGGTTTCGGACTGTTGGTTGAAGAAAAGAAGCCATTTCTGAAGATGATGATAATAAAGAAAAAACGTTAGTTGCAGTACTAGTTTGGATGGGCATATATGCACACTTACACATTTAATTAATTAGGCTCACAGACAGTACAGTATTATAAAGCAGCATATAGCCATTTCACACACATGCTTTGAAATATCCATACTACATAATTAGCTATGTTTCAGCCCAGTAAGAGAAGAGAGAACCAAGTGTAATGGTGTGATCCCTCAACTGTATCATACATTCACGTTTGAAGATAAAGTTTCCAATTAGTAGACAGTAGGAGTCACATGTCAACTATGACATGCTTCATAGTGCACTGTGACACTTTGACATACTTTTGCTGCAATTTCATAAATGAAGTGGCTGTGCAGTAGCTTAGAAGTCTACTAATGCTGCTGATTATTCCGTATTTAAAGCAACATTATCTAAAAATTGACATTTTGTGCAATTTTCTACAAACAAAACTCATTACATTTTGTTTGAAAAGCAAGTTGAAAACTTGTATGTTGAAGTAAACATGTATGTAACGCTGTGATCCTACCCTCTCACTGAAGTTACATAGTGCAGAAACAGGTGATAGCTGAGACAGAGACATCATTCACCCTATTACAAGACACTGTAACATCAAAATTACGTTTAAGCTGTTAGTTTAAGGTTAAAAAAGTGACATAATGTTGCTATAATAGCAACAATTTAATAAAACTATGACATGCTCCAAGGGATCTTGTGTACTTTGGCACAAATACATACTTTTATTGAGATTAAACAAATAAAGAGGCTGTGCAGTAGCTTGGAATGAAGTCTAATACAGCTGCTGATTATGCAGTATTTAAGGTTAAAATAGTCTAAAAACCAGTAAATAAAAACAACATGCTGCAGTAATGCCTGCAAAAATCTAGCTCATATAAAACTATGTCCAAATCTGTGGAAATGTATTCGTAAAAAGCAAAAACAGACACAGACTAAATCGTTCTACAGCAGAAAATGTCTGCATGTTCAGGCTTTAAGTGAATTCTCATTATTGCAGAACTGCTGTAGGGAGAACAATCTGCATTCACAATTAGCAGCATTCCCCTTCACCATCTCACCATCAAAACTCACAAGCTGTTTATATTCTTGCTCTCCGCCCTATGTTCAGCATGCACTCTCTGCTTTACGCACATTTCACAGCACATGACTATCCAGAATCACCTGATGCAGCTAAGTGGAAATGAGTGCAGTGGTCTTATGACTGAGGAAGGAGGAACCACCCCCACTACATCCATTCACTGGCTGTTATACTGGCTGACAGCCAGGGCATTTTTTCATGTCTTTATAGTGAAGGACGGACCAGGGTTATGTTCCAACCCCAAACCCAACTTCCTCCTCACACACCAGCTCTGTTGCATCAGGTTAATGTGACCAGCACATACTGAAATCTTATTTGACAAACTGTGAAGTTTTCTGGATAGACATAGTCTTCTCTATTGAAGTTTTCTTCACAAAAAATTCCTTGCACGGTTTCCTAATGCCCAAGCTGATGTCTTTAAACATAAAATTATTACGTTTACGTTGATATAAAACACAGGAAAGCAGAAAATCTTTTTCAAGGGAGGAGCTGGGATGATTGAATGTTTGGCATTTCTGATAGAAAACATAACAAACTAATAATTGTAGTAATTATTTTTCTATTGGTTGACAAATCGATTCATTGTTTCAGGTCTGGTGGAGAGGTGCTGCTACAGGTATCAAATTAAACCTGTCAGTCCGGTTGAAAGGGTTTTCAATCACACAGATTAAAATAACAGGACAGAACAGGCCGGACAGCAGACTGACACACTCTCAAGAGTTTTGGCAGAAGAAAGGAGTAAAAATGTTTGTTTCATATCTCAGGTGCAACATCTCTTCCTCTTACATTGTTCGTTCTCTGCCGACTTTGTTAGCATACAAGTTTAAATGTATATTAGTGGTCAATATTAGGACTCAAGGATTTATATTCTTCACTGATGTACACTAAAACCTGATTGGTCGTCAGGGGGAGCAGATGGAGTAAAAGGCATGTGTGCAAAATGTTGTGAGGGCAAACTATTCCGAACAAAGTCATGAAACTTCTCACACTTTTCACAATATGCTGCAAAAAGTTCAGTTACTATCTGATGTGGTAATTAGCCAATGGCAAATTGTTTCACAAGAGACAACCCCAGCAAAAGTTGCACAAGATAAACAGCCTGCCAAAGAAACTGACACTCTCCTAAGCATGACTCACAGCACAAGATACAATGTGTGTGCACTTTTAGCAAAACTTGCAACAAAAGCTACAGCAGAAGGAGTCAGATAGTTATAACAGAATGACTCAATTGTATGCTGCATTTATGCAAACAATGTCTAGTTATTTTTGTTGGTGTGCTGAAGAAATCTGTCCTTCTGTCTGTTTTTATGCCGCTGGACACCTGCATTCAGGCACCAACCCCAGCAACAACTAAGAAACTGATATTTTCCCAATTATTTCAGAAGAATATAAATGTACAAGGTAACAAAAACCAGCAGACCCAGTGTCTATTTATTTTTCCTGAGTCACCTCCAGTTTCACCTCTTTGTAAATACATTTTTTTAGGGATGATTTTTTATTTTGCATAAACACATAAGATAACCGATAATGTTGCATTTATGTTTTTCAAAAAGAAGTTCCTAACCTGTGGTTCATGCACACCTGAGGATAAGAACGGCACAGATGTAGTCAGCAAAGTGGTTATTGGTGGATTGTCAACCAACTTTCAAGGCACAAACTAGGAGTAGACCGATTATCGGCCCAGGTCGACTATCGGGCCGAAATTCAGCATTTACAGATTATCTGTATCTGTGTTTTTCTGTCAGATTGTCAAATACAATAAACCAATTTAAAAATGTACTACTCTGGCTCTGATGCAACATCCCCTCACACAATGTTCGCCTACAACAACATCTGATCAGTAACATATCACAATTAATAGCCCAGAAATACTGATTAATCTGAATCTGCAAAGTAACTAGTAACTACATATACCAAATAAACGGAGTGGAGAGGAAGTATAAAGTAGCAGAAAATGGAAATACTCAATTAAAGTACCTGAAAATCGTACTTCAGAACTGTACTTAAATTGTACCTTATTACATCACTGGATCTTTGAAATTTTGACACAAAGAATTTCATTTTTACTGCAAGAAAATATCGGCCCCAAATATCAGTTTTCAGTCTCCTTGATTTCTAATAATCGATATAAGGCCTGAAAAAGCCATATTGGTCGAGCCCTAGCACAAACAGCCACCTGCTGTGAGTCTGTACAGTAAATGCTGCTCCTGTCAAGTCAATCAAAAGAAATGTGTTTACAGTAAACACCTGATAGTATACATCCCCCACATCTCGTGCATCCCTAAGAATTGGTGCCTTGTAGTGGAGGTCTGTTTCCACTTGTTGCAGGTAGCTTCACAAACTGACTCACTGTGTTGTAATGAGTCATGTTGTCATGGTCAACATGTTTTTTAGGTTAACTTCCTGGTGGCTGAAAATCGCTGACAGCCTTGAACTCAGTGTAAAATGCCCACACCGTTTGGAAGAGACTAAATCTAAGTCACAACAAAGCAAACTTGTGTGTGCTTCGTTTGGGTTTAGCATGCTAAACAATCACAACACATGAAGCAGCTAGCCGATAAGGATCCTCCAGCAACAGACTAGTCACCTCATCTGACTTGCTGACACAGAAACAACCACCTGTCTCAGTTTCAGCCTGTCCCAGCAGAGTAAAATTACATCATTTTTGACACGAACACCAAACAGTGCCACGCAGACCCAGCTCGGTAACTGTTATCTCATTATTAGCGCTAATGGTATTAGCACAACACTAGCAAGGTGGCTAAGTTAGCAGCTGAAGACTTACAGCGATCACGTTTACAAATGTTGTTTTTCCCGAGTACTGGAGGCCGACCAGGGTCAGCTCCATCTCCTCCTTCCAAAACAGAGACCTGAACCAGTCCAGCAGCCGGTTAATTAGTGCCAGCATCTTGAGGTCGGTGTTTAAACTCCCTTGTGGTTGTGTCTGTTTCTCCCTCCCCGTCAGATGTGGCGTTTCCAGTGGGGAAGAGGGGAAGTGGGACGCAGGCGGCTGTCATATGATCAGCGTGCTAAAGTGTGCTCGACAGCGCCCCCACCGGCAGATGGTGGAAATACACCCAGTCTCATACAACACCTTTTGTTTGTATTTTATTTTTATTTTTTAATGTTTATTTGTATTTGTATTTTTATTCTTATTTATTTTTATTTTATTTTATTTTTTTATTTTTTTATTTTTTTATTTTATTTTTATTTTTATTTTATTTTATTTTATTTTATTTTATTTTATTTTATTATTTTATTTTATTTTATTTACAAAGATCAAATTTACAAACTGTAAGGTAACAACTAATATCAGTAAAAAAAAATTTAGAGTGAACAGACACTTAGAGACAATAAAATATGGTAAAAACAGGGTAAAAGGCTAAAACAAAATTATCATTACAAAAAAGAACATAAGAATATAAAAAATGTAATAAAAATAGATAATTTTCTAATAATACATAGAGATCTTTGGCATGTTTCAGGGACCTATAAAGTGGGATTCCATTATAATAGCGTGTGGAGATGGGTGGGGTTTTAATACATTTAGCCTTATGAATAAAAAATGAAGCTCAGATTATCAAAACATTGACTACTATAAAACATTATTTGAATGCATGTATTTTGCAATATTTAGATTCACTTTTTAAGAAATGTGTTTAGAAATATCCCAGCCCACTTTATCCAATCAGGACAGAGAACTCTATATAGAGGCAGTCCTGTCTGCTCACTGAACAGGCTGAGAGCGGGATCATCCTGTTTGCTGCTACGTCTGGCCATTACCGCTGCGCATTCATGTGGTGACGTAAAGAGGAGGGAGAGGATTGCTCACTGCAAAACGAACAGGATTTTAGCTAAAATGACAGCAACGCTTACTGCAGCTTTAATGTAATAATAAAAAGATATCCAATCAGAGGTAAAGAAAAGAGGCTGTAACATGTTCTTTTGATGTTACAGTTGTTTTCATAGAAATCAATTTAAAGATCAGCTGAGCAGATTCTTTCTCATGGTCATGACAGGACAGGATTAGTTCAGGTTTTATAATCAGCGAGTGAAAAGAGGAGGGGGAAGTTTTTTTTTACTTTCTTTGAGTTTGTATCAATTTCTCGGTTAAAAAGCACAGTTTTTTGTTAATTTTTCAAACTCCTGCAGTGAAATATTTCAATAAATACATGGAGGATTTATTTTTTTAGATGGCAGCAGAACTCACATCAGGAGGATGTGTGTGGCGGGCGGACGGACTGAACCACCAATCCACCACCGACAGCTGCCCCTAATCATCATTATCAGATGACCAAAAAAAAAGAGATTTGAATCTTTGGAAAATTAAAAAATAGATATTTATTTGTCAGAAGATTTACAAAATAATCTTTACAGTCAGAAATAACTAACTATTGAATATTTCAACTCATTTTCACACTCACACATTCAAACCTGGACATCTGGAACCAGGTACTTTTCATTCACAAACACGTATCCTTAACCTCAACAGACATCTCTATATTCACATGTGTTCTGATACTGAGACTATTCGTCCCATTACATCAATAATATAGCTTGTGGCTGAACAGACTGTTTGTGTCGTCTTAGACTTGTTATCAAAGCGCGCTGACATTTTCCAGATGCAGGTGACCCAAACTGTCGCTGTGCTTGGATTCGTCCTGGATGATGAGCTGACACCCACTCTCCTCCTTTGACAGATGATACTCACTGGTATTGGCAGAAACCGCTACGACGTTAATGGGGTGATTGTCTGAAGCAGAGAGTAGTACAGACAAAGTATTTTCATGTCATATTCTTCATATTCATATTCACATCACCTACATTCAGATTCTTGCACTTCATTCTCATTTTTCTTTCAATTTCAACTAGACTGGGATTTCATGAATTTTAAGTTATTGATCTCCACTGATGTCCCTCAGTTTCTGATGCTGTTTATTTACAAATGTGTATGTGATGTGTGAATGTGTACTTAATGTCTAATGTTTTACTGCAGGCACTCAGTGCTGGTTGTTATTTCAACTTATCTAAAACAATTTGAGACAAATGAAAAGTTATTTTCTTACATGTTTGTTGTAAAAACAAAACTGCTATATATTGCATGAAAAAAATAATATAGATATAAGTAAAAAGCTGATTAGTTGCTTTTTTTAAAGTGCTTAAGTAGACTGAGCCATAGTAACCATCTTGTTTTCTACCCATTTCTCTTTTTCCACTCATCATTCCACTATCAGCAGGAAACATATTTATCTGATCAAGCAATATTATCTCTTCTTGCACCAGACGGAACAGCAATTCTCAGCAATGCATGGGCACATTGTGAAAAATATAATGCCATAGAAAGTATTCCTCTCCTCTTAGAAGTTTTTACTTTATTGTCTTGACCAGCAGCTCTATAGTTCGCTGTCAGTCAGTTGGTCCAAAAAGACACAAAAGGGGTTGAGGCAGTGGGAGTGACCTTTAACAATTAGCCACATAGTTCAGAGTAACACAACATGGTCGGACTTTTTAGAAAGATACACATACTCCATTTTGCCATATTTGTGAGATTGTGTGCATTTGGATGCATGAACGTGTAGATGTCAGCGCTAACCTGGTGACAGCTACTGCAAACTCACTTTTTTTTTTTTACACTGATCAACAGGAAAAGAAAACAGCTGTCCAGAGCTCAATCCAACTCAGAATTTGTAGCTTTACATGACCACGATGCATTCTGACAGAGCTTAAGCAGTTTTGCAGAACAGAATGGAGATGAGTTTGCCACATTGAAGTGTGTCTAATGGTGCCTACATTACCCACAATGCAGCCACTGAGTGACATTACTGGAGGCAGTTTATCAGATTACTTTCCTCTGGAACCACTTAAGACTTTATACTACTTTTTTCACATATGCATTAGTACTCCTCAAGACCTGCAAAGACAATGTAATGTGTAAACTTTGTGGAGTTACCCTTTAAACCTCCTTGATTTTTTAACAATAAAATATGAAAACTTCCAAGGGGTTGAATACTTTAAAAAGATCTCTACAAGTGAAAAACAGTTAGTCTCTACTTACAAATCTGCTAGTTTTTAAAATCGTTGTACTATTGTGTGGAAAAATATGACAAATTGATCATTATGAGTACAAGCCCTGACATTTTATTTAAGCCGCACATTACTCAATTACTGTTACCGCTTGATGACTAACTGATTTCTTGAAATCATGTCCGTATTTTAATCAGTGAAATCAACATGTGCTGATACGTTTACCACGTATTTCCATTGCGGCCCACTTACTTGGTTTGTGCTTCATTAGTTTCTTTATACAGGCATAGGACAGAAGCACGAGGAGGGTGAGAGAAACCAAAACAAAGCCGATGCCAAAGATCACATGAATGATGTCTCCGTCATTTATGGGTCTCTCTGGTGAAACATCAAATTACAGTCAAATTCAGATTTGTCATGGTGTACAGTACATCGATAAGTAATATGTTTACTTACCACCTCCATCACAAACTGAGTTGTGGGTTTTATTCCCCGGAAACAGCTCAGCAAGTCCAATTATAGCGCACCTGTTGACCAGAGACTGTGTAAGTTACAGTTATTTGGTGTTTTATGGGGAAATATTATTGTAGCTGAAGTCTTGGGATCTTACTGTGTTCGTGGCTTGCAGACATTGTCTTTCACCTCATAATATGCGTTATCGGAGCAGATGGGCTCACAGTGATATGAATACTCTTCCAACCCTTCAGACGCAGATTTGTCTGCAAAGAAAGAACAAAATATTTTTCCAGATTTGGTTCAGATTGAAATTCTGCGCCTCAACAAGTTGGTTGGATTGCCATGAAGTTTTGTACAGACATTCATGATCACGAAGGATCCTGTCAAATATATCAAAATCTACAGAATGGATTTAGACGATATTTTGCACAGAAATTCATGGTCCTCGGATGACGAATCCAAATGTTTCACATTTGCGGTTTTGAGAAGCCCAAGTGTCTCAACAATTACACTAACGGATGGATTTCCATGAAAGTCAGTACATACATTTAAATCCTGCTCAGGATGAACTGCAATCTTTTTGGTGATCACCTTATGTCTCTAAATGTCAATTTTCTTTGGTTTGAGACCAAATATCATCAGCTTTAGCTGTACTTTATGTTTAGTGTTAATTAGCAAATGTTGGTATGCTAATATGTTAAGCTAAGATGCACTGGTGGACTCGGGGGGTGCAGGTGTAGGGGGGCAATAGAAATGCCAAAAAATTTCCCTCTTGAAAGCCCCTATGGGAGATATAACATGATAAAGTCCCTCTAGAGTGCCCTTCCAGTGGACAAAATGTAATAAGTGCCCTAAAGGGTGCCTTTCCAATAGAGAAAACGTAATAAAGTGGCCTTTAAGGTGTCCTTCCAGTGGAGATAATGTGGTGAAGTGCCCTATCTTCACTATAGATATATCACTACTTCCTGTGTACTGGTGCACCCTGTATACATGTGGTGCCCTTTTTATTTTTTCGCCCCGCCCTTTGAACATCCTGAGTCCGCCTCTGCTAATTTGGTGAACATGGTAAACATTGTACCTTCTAAGCTTCAGCGCTTTGTTTTTGTGAACATGTTAGCATGCTGACATTAACATTTAACTCACAAGCACAGCTGTGGCTAAGTATAGCCTCATAGAGCAGCTACAGTATGGCTGTAGAGCATTAGTCACGCTCAAGTCAAACCACAGTGTGCTCTCAACCACGGCTCATGTCTAACAGTCTTGTGATATTTAGTGTGTTTTGTGTTCCTCTTATCAAATGCGCCAAAAAATCAGCATCAGGTTTAAAGTCAGGTCACAGAATAAAAAACACATGTCAGTCAGCACTCCTTGGATTTCCTAACACTTCAAATACACTTTGAAAAACCTTTGACAATTATGAGCTGCTATATTCTTTACTTTACTCACTTTGAGTTCTAGTGGTCGTAAAGGACCACAACTGCAAAAAACTCAAAAGTGTCTGAGTGTATTTGTCTCTCATCTCCAGTGATTTTTTTTGCACTTGTTCCATTGGCATTTTTTTTTCGTTTTATTACAGCTATAACACCGAGTGTTCAATGTTTGTTTTTTTTACTTTTTTTAAAGTTGCAGACAAATTTTTTGTCTAGTGCCAAAATGTTGCAAATAAATGGAAAAGTTAGACATTGTGCATGAGTTTGCTTGCAACTTTTGGTCTATTCGTCCTTCTCCTGTGGTCCTGGTTCAAGAAATAGGTGTGCAAAGTACTTTTTCTACTTATTTTGAAGGGTCATTCCTTTCCAGTTATGTGTTAAATGTCCTATTTGTAAGAAAGTTGATTTTTGTGTTTCCAAACTCATCCAATATTGATGCTCTGGGATGATGACCTACAATCCTAAAGTGTCGGTATTCAACGAGTTCAACTTTCTTACAAATACGACCTTTAATGTTTGAATGAAGTATTTGACAACAATTTGAGAAAACTTCTTAAATTGTGTGTGTGTTACCTAGATATTTAGACAACAACATGTTGTTAAACATCTTTTTTCTTTTATTTGAATCAATCATAAATAATGTGGTCTTGATTTAAAGGAAAAAGTGGGTTGGTGGCATTAATCCAACCCACGTTTCTAGTATGACAACCCAGATTTATTTTGTATTTTGTCCATGACAAATGGCATGACACCCACATATAAAGAAAACAGTAGTTGATTGAATCAAACCAGATGCATGCTTCCTTACAAAAAAATGTCCACTCTCACCTATCACCGTCCTGTTCCGTCTCTCCCCTGTGACACATTTGTTTTCCTCACAGCTTGAGCAGACATTGTTGGAGCACAGGAAACCCGAGCTGCACCGACATCTAACATTTGCGGTCGGTGTACATTTCTCAGCATATTCTGTAGACAGACAAGAATTTAAACCACAGGATTTCCAGCTGATTACAGTGTTTTTATCTTTTTATCAACTGTGTAAATATGCACTGTCAACATCCCTGGCAGAAAGCAGGGGCTGCCATCTCTTCTAACTCAAAACCTCTCATCATTATTTTAAGTCTTACCTTGTTGGCATGACGAGCATTCCTCACACTTGCCAAACATGTTATACTCGCTCGAGTAGGAGCCCATTTCACAGGGGCTACAGACAGTTTGATGTTGCTCTGTGCAGAGCTCCTTCAAAAATTCACCTTCGAAGCCAGAAACAAATAAAATCACTTTCTGAGCTTATAGGATAAAGACGAAGTAATGATTAGATGAAACAATTTGACATATTTTGTCTATCATTTTAAGGATCAATTATGTCTTTTACCTGGAGGGCACATGTTGCAGCATCGTCCTTCTACCTCCATCTGTTGTTCATCACAGCCTGCAACATGCTGTATAGTCCCAATATTCAGTACCCATATGACAGCCAGGGAGAAGCTCGAGGCAATCATTATGACCAGCGCTCATCTCGTGCCTTCAGGGTTTTATTCTCTCTGTCTGCTGACGTCAGTGTCAGATGTGAATGTGGTTAGCTTGGGGAGCAACATTGTGAGAGGCATTTACAATTGTTCAGGAAGTGAAAGACCACTTATACTAAAACAGTTGATCGCTTAAAAGGCAGTAAAGGCTCGATGAGAAAAGTAGCTAGTTTATTTAAGTTTTTTGTTCCTTTCTTTCTATTTTTTACCCATTTGAATTTACTACACATCCCTTGTGGTTTTATTTAATTGTAATTTATTTTCTAATATAACCAAAGTGGAGACATTTAGCCTGGCTTTAGGAGGACAGCCTGGTCATCATGCATATAAGCCGATAGCATAGGTGATGTGTACAGGTGGAATAGATTTATAAAGACATAACAGAGATATCAGCATGTTTCCACTATGGATTTTTTTTCAAGAGGTTTTCCTATAAATCATGACACGTGTTGGCATTGAGGTGTTGTTTCGAGTCTCATTATAGGTTTAGCTTTAAACACTTCTGCAGAAACTTGCAAATAAGCAGTTAAAGTTTAACCACCGAAACACATCTTATAACCACGATAAGTAGCTGTTTATATGATCAAACACATGATTAAGATGCAGGTATTTGCTTCTTGTTTGTTTTTTTTGCTTTGGAAGCAAGAAAAAGCTTCGGGTTTTAGGTTTGGTCACTTATATGGTCCACTCATCTCTGCATCTCTGGTCACATATATGGTCAGTAAGGCTTCTTTCCAAGGTAGCCAACAAGAGTAAAGACTCAACATTGTCGTACTGTGAGACTGAAACTCTGCTCTGTGAACCTGGAGATAAGCTTCCACTTCTATCTAGTTTTACTTCTGAAGAAAATTTAAATTGATGAAGTGGAAGTTATCGGAAGTTATTCAGAGTCCTTACTACCTCAGCCAAAGAGGTTATGTTCTCATCCGTGTCACTGACTTCCACAACAGTTGGACGGAGGATGGGTCGCAGCCCAGAATAGATCCCATCAGCTTTTGGTGTAGATAAAATGAAGGATCCATCCTTTTTTTCCTCACTTTCTTTAATATTGTGAGAAAAGGCAGTTTTTCGACATTTGATTAATTTCTCAGGGAATAATGCACGGATCTCGACAAAAAAAATCAGCTGCATTGTATGAATTTGTTTCGTGCGGTGAAAATCTGATATCGTGACAGCACTAAATCTGCTGCATCATTCGACACTATAAATGAATGCAAATGTAAGTCACAACGTGAGAGTGACATTAAGAAGCCAATAAACTGAAGCCATTAAATACTCTGAGTATGACTCAGTTGGGTGCCTGGAAAACCCATAGCCTGCAGCGTGAGAACACCATCAGAGCAATACCTATAATATCACCTATAAAACATCTTCCTGCAGTTAATGCTACCTTTATGTTAGCCTACTGAACCCTGCTACATGGAGTTTTCCCCAACTTTTCAGCTGCAACACCAAAACCCACAGGGTCAGAATCAGCAGTGTGATTAAGCGTTATACTAGTAGATGGAGTATTCCTGGTTGAGTCAAATCAAAGCGAGTCAAATGCCGTTAGTATTTCAAAATGTCAACCCTGGACAGGTTTGACATTTTTGTTTGTTACCCTGGGCTAACTGAAGGCTCAGTGTTATGTACAGTAAATCCATCTAAAAGGTATGAAATATGGTCAAGCTTGCACTGGGGCTTTTTCAGATTTTGCACAGACAGCAGCTCATATTTTGCAGGTGTTAACAGCTGGGGGGGTTTCCTGAGAAAAGCAAAACACTCTTGAGTAGAGCTGAACTGATTCGTAAATAATATTATTATCAAGCAAAAATGCCGACTGGTTCTGACTTTGGTGGTTTTTCCTCTGTTTAATATAATTGTAAATTCAGTTTATTTTAGTTGTTATGACATTTTAGAGGCCACACTATTAATTAATTCATCAAAAAATAATCAACAGACAAATCTATAATAAAATATAATTGGTTGCACCTCTACTGTTGTTGTTGTTGTTGTTGTTGAGCCTTATAAAGGTGTTGTGGGTACCAGGGAAACAAGCTGAATCAAGCCCACCAATTCTGATATGATTCCACACATGACTCATTCTGAAAGCTTGCCTGACTAAGAGATCAATACTGACGCATGGCTTGTGGTCCTATAAATGTAAACGGACATTAAAGGATCATCCAAGAATAAAAACTCACTCATTATCTACTCGCTACTATCATGGCGATGGAAAGTCGGATGAGGTTTCATGGTCCACAAAACATTTCTGGAGCTTTAGAGCAAAACAGCTTTGCAGCATTCTCCTATACAACTGAAGTACATGGGGACCTGTTTTTTAAACATAAAAATCAACCCCCCAAAAAACACAAAATGGCTCCGCACAGATTGTCCAGTGTAATTTGAGTATGTGAGGGAACTCAAATTTATTTGAAAAGATGCTATTTACACCCTTTTAAGCCAAAATCTTTCAGATCTTTCAGATCTCAGGGCATCTAGAGACTTGGATTACGCCAGACAAGCACCATTTCGTCACCATTTTATTTTATATTTTGGTTGTTTTTTTACATTTGAAAACAAGTGCCCATATAAGTTGTTACGAGAATGCTGCAACACTGTTCTGGTGTGAAGCTCCAGCTCCGGACTACAAAACTTCACCCAGACTTTCCATCCATGCAGGGGTGAGTCGATAATGATTACATTTTATTTTTTGGGTGAATTTATCCTTTAAGAATAACTATAATAGTTATACAGAAATAGCCAATCTTCTTGCCGGTGGTCTTGTTTCTTTAATAGGTCATATAGAGGCATCAATATTAAACTGAGACCGTTTCATAACCAGTTAAAAGTTCCTTGTAGATCGTTTAAACACAATTGTATGGGGTTTGGATTAAAAACTGATGGATTACAAATTAAGTTGATGAATATAATCACAAACGTCCACAAAGCAATCAGCACAAAATTAATAGACAACCAAAATATCTTCCTTGTGAAGTTACAGCAACTTTATTCACTGAATAACAAGAATAAATGCCAACTGCTGATAATAGTATCACTTGAGGCAGTTTATCAGATTTCATGTAGCTCCCCCTGCAGCCACATGAGGAATTTTACAAAATAAAACAAAAACAACAACAAAAAAAAAACAGAGGGATTACATATAAGAGCATCTGTTCCCTTTACCCTCAGATGTCTCTGCTTGGAGTTCATTGAGAAACAGGACTTCTGGAAAGCATTTTAATGAAGTTTGTGAGTTGCCACCTTAGATCACAGCCACAATAACACAAACATTTTTGGTGACCTCCACCAGCTGAATTAAATCCTTCAAAACCTCATCACATGTGGTGGTACCACCAAGTCTACCAAAGACATTTACTTGTGTGTCTGTGACTCACACATAACCACATGGTCGCATGTCTGAAACCTCCCTCAGGATGTGACGTATCCACAGACGTACTTACACATAGTTCTGCGCAGTGCTCCCTGTTAATCGTCACTGAGTATAGCCACAAAGGGCGGTATGTATACTGCAGAAAACTAGATTACTCTTTAGAAATGCACTGCACAAGAGCCACCCCACTCTGTGGGCGTTGTGGTGAGGTGTAAGACATGCTCTGTCTCCTGTTGTAGCAGATCCTTCAACATGATAATAAGCTTACTAAAGGTTAAGCTATGACATTTGAGAGCACCGAATACAGAAGTACAGAAGGCTTTGCTCAACTCTTAAGATCTTTTTTCGACTTTGAAATCTGACAAACACAGAGCTATGGAAAATACAGTACCATCAAACAGTATTCTACCTCATGTTTTATTGTCCTGAAGGGGAATTCCTCTGATTTAATGCATCACAGTCTGTCTTGACAAGTGCTACTGCATATGTTAGAAACAGCTATAAAAAGCTTTATTCTGCTTCCAGAGGGAGCTGCATGAAATCTGATAAACTGCCTGAAATGATGTTTTATCAGTTGTTAGCATTTATTCTTGTTAATCGATGGGTAAAGTTGCTGTAAGTTCACAAGAAGGATATTTACTGTTCACGTGTTGTGTATTTCTTTTAAACCACACACCTACTTCCTGGATCACTGGCATTTACTGAAAGTATCTGCAGGGACTGTTTCCACTGTATGTGCGTACTCAGTAACACACGCTCCTACCCAGGTAGTTTACTTGCACAAAAAGTTTATTAAGAAAATCTTTATTCACACATTTTCAGGGTCAGATCACATGCACTTTGAAAACAGAGAACAAATATCAGAGACAAAATAGTTGACAAAATAATTTTGTTTGTTGTTAAACAGTTGTGAAAAGTAATTAAGTACATTTACTCAAATTCTGTACATTGGCACATTTTTGAGGAATTTGCACTTAATTTGAGTACGATAGAAGTACTTTATACTTCTTAAACTTATAAAATACAATACATTTTCATTAAACCAGTTGTTTCCAACCTTTTTGTCTTTGTGAACTCATCAGTGTCTCGTCCGGGCTACATTTCAGATATCTGTGAGTTTGTTAGCAGTTCCGACAGAGACATTTCCCCTCTTAACTTCTCAGATTTCATTTAAAGAATGGTTCAGATGAGCAAATATTTCACACACAAAAACAGAAAAAAACAAACTGAGAACAATTTTTTAATTTCCTACCCCATAATCATCTCACAACCCTTCAGATTTGAGACCCTTTGGAGGAGACAAAGGGTATTCTTACTCAAGGCTTTTAAATGCAGGACTTTTACCTTTAACTTGAGTATTCTTATATTGTTTTACTTAAAGGGTAACTCCACTAATTTTACACATTAAAGTGTGTTTACAGGTCTTGGTGAGAACTACTATATATGTGAAAAAGTAGTATAAAGCATTTTGTAGCTCCACCTGCATGTAATCTGATAAATTACCGCCAGTGATATCACTCTGTGGCTGGATTGCATTGTGGGTAATGTAGGAGCCAGGTTTTGAAAAGCAGTCCACTGTTGGACTCATTATGAAAAGTTTAAAAACAAATGATTAAGACAGAAAACAGCAGAACCAGAGATATCACCTCCACTTTTTTTATTCCACACATAACCCTAACCCTAACCCATCCTTTTCAAACCCTGGTGCCTAAATTACCCACAATGCAACTTAGCTACTGAGTCAACCGTACTAGTCAGACAGAGCCAGACAGGTACACACATCAAGTGACCTGTGATTTAAAGGCTTGTGTATCTGATTTCTTAGCAAAACATAAACGGATAAAAATAATGAGGCATGCTTTCATAACTCCTCTGACTGTACTGATCTGGGGAAAGTCGGCAGCAAGGTACAAACAACATGAAAGCCCTCACATTTACAACATCAATCTTTCCAACGGCTCTGAAAAACATGAGAGGAAGTATCACTCAGTGGGAAAAAAGAGACACATTTAAATCCACAAGGGGACCTTCCCCAACCCCACACACAACTGAAAGCATGTTTTTTTGTGCTGCTCTCAGCCCAGCAGACCTGCTACCAGTGGAACAAAGTGAAGTAAACAAAACATGATAAAAATAGAGACAGAAAGACGGCATGAGGAAAGAAAAATGTTTTTCAAAGGCTCTCCAGCAGTTCATCAGAGTTTGAATGAAAGGTACTGATTGTTACTTCCTTTACTACAATATTGTTCATACTATATACTGTATTTCTCAGAAAATAGTCACTTTAATCACATTATATAACACCATATGGCTTTAAAAAAGCAGCAGAAAATATGTATATATGTGCATTTTAGCAAGAGTAACAAGGATTGTTTGAAATACCGTCAGGCATTTAGTGGCATCATCTCTGAGGTGGTTATGCAAAAACCTGTATTTCCAAAATTATAATAAATATTGAGGTTACACGGATAGTGAATTATTGATAAAATTATCTAACTAAAGAAGTCATTGATCTACAGTTAAACACCTAAATGTGAGGTATGATACATACAAATCTTCCATATAATTCACCCAGTATTCTATTACAACAGAACAAACAAAGGTCAAATATTGACTGTATAGATTGTGAATACTTCTGCTATAATACAGAGTAAATAGTTTTTCTGGTATATTTTCGATCCGTCTGAAGTTATTCATATGATGATTACGTGATCTTAAAATTCACAGCACAAGTTGACAGATTTGAACGTTTCACCTCAGGGATTCTGCTTGAAAAGGGCCTCATTGCTATCGCCGCTCTCCTCAACTGGCTTCCGACACAATGACTCACTCTCTGAAAACAAACATTAGAGCATAATTAATGAAAATGTCAGACTTTCAACACTACATACATTCACAATTTCCATTCAAATTATTTTCCTTTTTTGTTCCATTTAAAAGATAATTAGCACATAAACGGCAATCCCTGAAGAGATGGAGCACAGGCACATATTCAAGAGAAACACCCTTCACTTGTGACATGTTCAAAAGAATACACCGATGGGAAAAAGGCGTATTTGCTTTCTTTAAACGAGACGATAAAAAATGATTTCATGTCTGTGCATGAAATATAAAGCTTCATTCAGCAGCCGACAGCGGTGGAAGAGTTACGTTACTGAAATAGTACTCAATTACAAGTAAAACTACTGGTATTAAAATAATACTTAAGTAAAAGTACAAAGTATAAGAGTATTATTTACTGTTTAACCGCTGATGTTTAATGCATTATCGGTAGCAGGCATTCAATCAAAGGGAACCTGCGCCTGCTGCAGAGTTTTGCTTTGTATTTTCTTGTCTGTATATCAGGGTTTTCATTGGCCCCTTTGGAAGTAACTGAGTAGATTACATGGTGTAATGCACAGTTAAGTATGGGTAAAATTACAGACTTGAAAAAATATTCATAAAAGTAAATTAAAGTAATTTGAGAAGATGTAATCAGTTACTTCCACCACTGGCAGCTGGTTAGCTTAGCTTAGCAAAAAGACAGTAAACAGGGAAACAGCTAGCTTGTGTCTGTAGAAACACAGTGTGTCTACCAGAACATCTAAAGCTCAGGTGTTCGATCTTGTTTCTTTAATATGTACAAGAAGTGGACCATCACTTGGCCAGGAGCAAATAACTTCCTGGAGTCCCTGCTGGTTGTCACAGCAACGACAAGACAAGAAAGTTATTGCGCCTGGCCAAGAAACAGATTAAGTGACCTTTAGAGTTGCTGATACAGTGGATGGATTTTTGTGATCTTCAGACCAACACAGGCTAACTGTTTCCCTCTGCTTCCAGTCTTTGTGCTAAGCTAAGCTAACCAACTGCTGGCTGTAGCTTTACAGACATGTGAGAGGTATCAATCTTCTTATCATATAGCTTTTAACAAGAATCAGCATAGCCTTTCAAACATATTTTTCCAAAATGCCATACTATTCCTTTAAGTGCAGAATGTCTTTGCCACATACTCTGTTCTGGTTGCTGTCTCTCCTTGGGAATGGCATGCTGCTTGCAGGCCACAGCGGTCAGCACAAGCAGTAAGACCAAACCCATTCCAATTATGAGGATCACACCTGAAGAAGACAAGCAAGTGACAGGTTATTTAATACACGTTTCTGATCTGAGGTTATGTCATAAAAAAAGAGTGCAGCAGATGTTTTACCGATTTGGCTGCCTGTGGTTGGAGGAGGAACAGGTGTCATGTGTCTTGGAGCAGATGTGGTGGTCGTAGTGTGTATCTTCTGAGTTTGGGCCCCCTCATGTGGACGGTCGGATGTGAAGCGTTTTACTGCAGGGACGATGTTGTGTGGTGTGGGGGTTGCACTGACATAAGTGTCACTCTTCGACTCATCCTTACAGATGACGTCTGAGATCTTGGTTCCATTCTTTTGCACTCCTGATTTACATCTAAAATGAAGGATGCAAGATATGGATGTAAAGATAGCAGGTAACTATAAAAGACATTTTTCTTTTTTTCTTTAAATGCTATAATGCAGTGGACATACTCCCTCCATTTTCGACAGGTTGAGTCTATCGACGTGCTGAAATATCCAGCTTCACACTCTGAGCATTCTGACAAGGAAAAAGAATGATTTATTAAAAAGACCATTTCTTTAATAGTCTATATCGCATGCAGTGTTGTGTGATTCATCTCTGTACCTTGAGATTTTAGTTCAAATCCAATGTCACATTTGCAAGTGGAATTATCAGACTTGTCCAGGGGAACAAATTTCCCACGGCAGTGACATTTTGTGTTTGTCTCTGGCGTACACTCCTGTAATTCATCACTCCCAGACACTAAAAAAAAAAACAAATCTTTGTTAAAGACAGGTTAAGACTTGAGAACCAGCCACTTCATTTCATAGATTTCCTTTTTTTTCAGCACAGAAAAAGTGAACCACATTTTAATCAAAGTTTGGGCTCAGAATCATTAAAAAAAATGATGTGAGAGTGTAAAATAACGTGGGTTTATCAGTGGGCCGGGGAAAAAATGCTATAAACGCAAGTATCTGTCACTGACTGACTGATGAAGTTACACCACGCGTCAAGAGAATCGTCTTTAGGATTTGTTTTTAAGACAGTATAAAGTTGTACTATGTAGTTTTGAATTCAGAAAGATTTACGATTTTAATAAGTTAACGTATTTACATGATGTACAGTATTTCAATAACTGAATAAACAAGCTGTCCTCAGCGGGTAGTAAGGTTCCCAGAACGCTGTCTGAAACTAGAGAGGTGGCTTCTTAAAATGGTTCTGGGAATACAGTCAAAGTAAGGAATATGAATATGAGGAAAATTATGAATGTTGTGATAATCATTTGTCTTGAGTTAACATTTAATCTCCTCAAAGACTGTACAGTAAAATAACTAGACACGGTCAAATAAGCAGAGCAGGATTCATTTGCAAATTTCAACAAACCATCATAAGAAAAAAAATATTCAAATATGAGATATTTATTTGTTATGATGTAATTCCTTTTCTCAAAAAACTAGACAATAAAATAACTCCAAATTCCACATGGTTATAGACTGGATCATCATGAACTGGACTACATTGGAAATTCTAGCAAAACTCAAAAATAAATGTGACTCTCCATGTAAAGTAATATACAGTGATGCTACTCAAAATGTCATATGGTCATAATGAGGCAGAAATCCACTGCACTTCTCATGTTTTCATTAAGTCAGGACTTGTTGGGTGACGTAACATATTCAACAAGACCTATTTAATGCATGATTTGTATTATAATGTTGTTTTTATTTGGCATGAATGTGAGAAATGGTTGCTTTAAGACCCTTTTGACCACTCACATTTCCTGTGCAGTGATATCAGTATCTGAGTCGTGGCTGGGTTGACATAATTTTCGTAACTGATGGCTCACTCGACCGCAATTAGACCACAGATAGAAATAAAAGGAAACAGCTTGGGGAGTTAATAGATAATAAGGATACAAATATGTTCCCTTTCAAATCAAACAGATACGATGGAAAGTATCGTTCTTGTAACAGCATTCATAACATTTTCTGACTCAAATGTAGTTTAACCACATCAGGTATCATACTTCAGTACACTTTAAGAACACTACAGAAAATTATAGATGAACTTTTAATATTCACATTATGGATGCAACCAGTGACTACCTGTGTTACAATTTCCTGTATGAACTATGGATTTATAACATTTCTAGTGTTGTGGTGACATAATAAAAAATCAACACTTACGTTTATCACACTTTGTACATGGTTTGCAGCTTTGGGATTCATTCTCTTCAGGCTGGTAGGTTCTTCTGCCGCAGGGGACACAACTAGTCCTACCACTTTTGACCAAGACTCTTTGACCTTGATTTATGTCACAGAGACGACAGAAACAATACACTTAAATCCCAGTAGCACTTAAAGCACATGGAGAAAAAGAGGAAGTTATACAGGCAAAACGGAAGTATGTTATGTTCTAAATATGCGATTATTCTGAATGAGAAGACAAAAATACATCAAAATACGTGAGTCATTATTTACCTTTCGGGCAACGCTTCTGAGCATCCAAGTTAACAATAAGTTCATAAAAAGTCAAAGTGACTACGAGCAGTTTGAGCGGAACCATATTGAACAGAAGCCACTGAACGTTTCCTTTATGCAAAACACCACAGAGTGTCAGACAAAGCTGAGTGGGAAACACCTTTATATATGAGGAAACCCACGTTATGATTCATGTATTTACATATCATTACCTTTCTGAAAACCAAAAATGTATAGTAATGTCTTACAAACAGTACAATACTTTGTAATGAGGATTAAAAAGCATGGATAGAAGGAAAATAATAAGGATAATAATCAATTACAGCTTGCAAGTTCGCACTCTACATTATGCTGTCTCTTTGTCGTTTGTTTCAGGATTTGGGGTTTTTTTTAATCAGCAGAACATCTTTTCTTATTGTACACAAACCCTTCAATCTTGGAGCATAGTCATTTTTTTTATTATTCTGTCAATGTACTGTGTCCAAGGTTAAGAACAGGGTTGAGACTGTTTTCACAATAACCATCTCAGAAAATATCACGATTAGATGTTTTGGGGTTGAAAAAGTACTGTAATATAGTTTCCCAAAATATTAGACAAAAATGTGAATTAAATTGTACACAGTACAACTTTCATACCACGGCATGCCTTGAAGCCAGTATTTCGCTGAAACCCCTAACTGCTTTTGTGCCTCGAAGAAGAAGTATAAATGTTTCTTTCTCACAGGCACCTGCTTCACAGACAATTGTCTTTACAATTCTGACTCAACTTTTAACTAAAATATTGATGATGGTACATATGATATAATGTTCATTTGATTGATAGGGAATTAATAATCACATCCGTATTTTATATATGAAGGTGCACTCTATCATTACAGCCACAGACATCAAAACGGATAAAAGTCACTTTCCATCTGTCCTTCAGTCTACTCCATTATAAAAGTTTTTAGGAAACAAGATGTTGTCATCTAGAATTAAATGCAACTTTTTAGCTATTCTAGCATGTTTATTAACATTTTATCTGGGCTTTTTTCTTGGAAAATAGGTGAGAACTCTGTGGTTTGACTATCGGAAACTTGCGCCGCTTGATATTGTTTTGCTAGTCAGAACAAGACTTATACCTTTATATGGACTAAAAGAGCTATGGAAATAACCACATACTGATTAACTGCAAGATATAACCACACAGATGCAAAAGGCTCTGCTTCTTGCAAACGGATGTTAAAAAAACGTCAAAAACCCTCTCCAGTTTAAGCTGACTGTCATTCCTTGAAGTTCTTAAAACATTTTTAATTAGAGCATCACAAAATTATTAATATGTTCATATTCAAGTGACATATTAACATTTTATAATTTTAGCAAGCTGAAAAGGTGAAAAGTGATCTACAGGATTTGCAGTTTATGATCAGTGATGAGTCAGACTGAGCCGTCAACACAAATTTATCAGTAGAGATGTCTTTGTTTGTCTCTTGCTGACAACACAGAAGATTTTAATCGGGCTACTTTTTCTCAGGGTCATCAAAAACAGTGTACAAGAAAGCATCCCCAGAGACAATTCTTCAAAAGCAAAAAAAAAAACTCCAAGACAAGTTTCACAGCATGTCGGGGGGAACTAGAGCTTTAAAGGACCAGTGTGTAGGATTTAGCGGCACCCCTCACCTCACCCTCCCCTATGGTGGCCACAAAAAAACACAAAAAATGCGAAAGACACTCTCTTGAGGCAGTGTCTGGTTTGTCCGTTCTGGGCTACTGTTGAAACATGGCGCTTCAATGTGGTGGACTCTGGAGTCTCTTGTTTCTGGTGATTATACTCTAATGAAAACATAATTATGAACAATATTTTCCAGTATAAAAGGCACACACTGAACCTTTCTACTGTTCTTGAAGTGTCTTAACATTGCATGCTCTCTTCCTGTGTTGCTTTTAAAGTTTGGCAAACTTCCACTGCAGCAAAAGTTCATATATGATCTGCCGCCCTCCGGTGCCTGAATGTTCCAAAACACACGGCAAAAGTACCTTTTTAGATGCTCCTATGGTAGATTAAATGTGATAACGTGCCCTTTAAGCTTCTACACTGAATCAACAATGTACCTACGGCGTCGCCTCTGTGTAGGTGCATGACTGGGAGCATCACATTTTCCAGCTTCTCCTCCAGTGCTTAGTGGCGCTGCTATAACGGGGATTGTGACCTGTAGTTTCCCCAATAAACACACAGCACTCTTCAGCTGTTTCAGTCCCTCCTGACCAGTTGGCTGCTGCTCTTCTTGGATTATACTTCTTCTCCTGCGCCGCTTTTCACTGCTAGAGTGTCTCTGGGCTAGACAGAGCAGGCAGGCTGGATGTCCGAAGGGACAGCTGCCCCGGAACGAGCAGCCCTTTGGCAAACACTGGCTTGCTGAAACCAAGTTGTTCAAGCTGAGTTTGTAAGGAGAGACGGCTCTCCCTGCAGTCGGTCTGCCTGTCAGCTCGCTCTAGCCCAGAGACACAGCTGTGGGCCGAAGGAGTCGTTGTGTTTAAAGGGAAAGTATTCCTGGCAAACCACTCACCGCTGCGGACACGTCTGCGCACATGTATAAATGCTTACTACGGTGTAGGCCGTGAAACCACAAGTCAGCCTTTACAGTGACTCAATCTGCAAATGTACGATAAACGTACGACATGAAAAATGCCATATAGGGTGTCTTTCCAGTGAAGAAAGCGCAGTACAGTGCATGCTACAGTGACTATGTGCATGGTGATCAGGGGATTAGGACTATGGGGGGAAAGGGGACAGAGTACACAAAGATATTATAATGAATTAGAGTTAGAAAGACACTAGACTGTCTAGCCTTTGATGCGGGGAGAGGCACATGGAGAATGCCCTTGAAGTGTGTGCTATGTTGACGTATCTACAGAATTGTGGCATTTGTTCATTACTTAATTTTTCTGAATGAGTAGATGTAGCACACCAAAGTGAAAATTATGATTATTCTGTTCAGTTCAGTGAACTGTGATGCACTTACACAGTTGTACTTTGATGTTTCATTCATACTAATTTCTCTTTTAAACCCTGCAAAACCACACGAAAGCCAAGAATAGTAAGAATGATAAAGATGCAGCAAACCTAGCTGGAGGTCGAAGATGTCAATCAAACACACAGTTTTTAGAAGAGGGTTTTACTTGGAATGAATTTTGTTTCTTTGGGACCAGACACGATGAGTTTTTATCCTGTGTCCTTGAATTTTTAACAGAAGGAACAACTTAAGATTGACTTTCCTACGCGAGATCTAGACACAATATCATGACAGGTGAGGCAGCCTTGTGCTGTCCTCTCGCACTCGTTGCCAAAGCATCGAAAACCAACTCTGCAGCTGATGGGACTGCACCCTGGTTGAGGTAATACAGAAATGAAAACTACACCTTTTCTGTTTCGGTGTTGTGAGTAAAATATAGACATGCAGCTAAAAACCCTCGGACAGACAGTAATTGGTGTAAAGTTAACAATCAGGGTTGGTGTTCCGATAAATATGCAAAAATGCAAGTCTGCCACTTCACATTCACTTCTCTTCCTCATGTCTCAGCTGAAACGCATTTAACCAGTGACTGCAGAACTCTAATCTCTGACACAAAAGTCCTCACTGTTACTGGTGTTTCATCTCAGTTTGTTGAGTTACTGCTAAGAATGATGTTGCGTCAGAGAAGATGATATTTTACTCTTGTGTATGAAACTACAATCGTTTGTAGATTTCGTCAACTTTCACAATAAAATTCTGAGCTGCTCTAGGTCACAACCCCAAACTTTCTGTAAGGCGCGCGATCAACACCATTTGGTGAGTGAACACGAGGTTATGTTTCTAGTAGACCTCTGGATATAGCAGATGAAAGCGATATCATTTGTTTTGGGATGAAAATGTGTTACTCTTCGACCGGTAAGTGTTCAAAGCTGGGTGTGTGGAAAGCGTCATGCTTACAAGAAGAGAAAGTATTAGCATGGTCTTTTTTAAAATGTGTATTTCTGGAACTCTGTATGAAGGTCACCATTATCGGCTAAGGGATGGTTGTCATGTAAAATCACTTTTAAGACTCTCATTAAGACACCCATGGTCAATTACACCAGTCTGAAAACACAAAATGTTTGTAGGACTTGTGCAGTTTAAGTTGAGTTGAAATAATTCTTCACATTAAAAACAAATTATTTGTCACTGGCTGACACTATTTAAAAACAATCCAACCTTTTCCCAGCTCATAAAAGCTTTTGTGTATTCAGTTTGTTTTATTTGTTGTTGTTGTTTTGGCACCAGATTTCAAGTAGATTAAAAAAACCTCTGAACAGAGGATGTGATCTGATTTATGTTTCATGTAGCAGTGACATTTGCATGGAGTAAATTAGGTTACTATGTGGTTAGTATGACATTTTGCACTTCCTGTTGTTAAGTTCAGACAAAAGACCAAAACTGAGCGAATCCAAGGAAACAGACAGCAGGCGACAGTGTTTGATTATGAATGTGCACCTCCCATATCCTCTCGGGTAGACACTGAACTCACCTGAAATAGGATAAAAGTAACCTTTAGATTTTTTTTTTATTCATTTTTTTTTTTTCAATAAAGCCTTATAATCAAAAAACTCTAAAATACGTAGACTTTTATCATGGAAGAGCAAGAAACTACATTAACTGGTTCTCCCATCATGTCTCATCATTGTCACTGGAGCAGAAAGGCTAGGATTCAGTGCTTATCTCTGAAAACCAAAAAACAAGTTAAAAAAAATCATGGACTGGCTGAGAGCTAAACTTTATAGTAACAGCCACAATCAAGTCCAAACTAAACATGGAGAAGCAACATTTAGTTACGCTACAAAACAGAGCATCAACAAACCTATAGAAGATGTAAGGGATGCCCTGACTTTTACCTTTAAAGGAGACATATTATGTTTATTTTCAAGTTCATAATTTTATTTTGGGTTACTACTAGAATAGGTTTACATGCTTTAATGCTCAAAAGATTCATCAGTTGTCTCATACTGTCCAGTGCTGCAACGCTGTATTCCCCCTCTGTCTGAAACGCTCTGTTTTAGCTCCTGTCTCTTTAAGGCCCCCCTCTCGAAACCCAGTCTCCTCTGATTGGTCAGCTCACACATGCATGACCCAGCACTGCTAACAACAACAGAGCGGATTTGCTAAATCAAGTCATACAGGCCAAACTAGCTGTGAGGCATTAATTACACAAATGCGCGACATGGTGTGATGTCACAAAGTCACGGAATTAAAGGCGGCACTACTGACGAGGCGTTTCAGAAGCAGTGTTTTCTGTGGGAGAGATGAGTTTCTGTTGGTTGCAGACTTTGACCTTTTTAAGTTTTAAGACCTTTTACATGCACGAGAACCGATATAACACACTGAAGGAAAGGAAAAAAACAAAAAGCATAATAGGTTTGCTTTAAATCAAAGTTAAAAATGTTCTCCACTGCCTTTGATTGAACCTATTTGTGCTCACTATCATCCACCATGCACTCGTATCTATATGTATCTTAAAGCAACATTATGTAACTTTAAACTTTAAATAAACCTTAAAATATCAGCTTCAGAATCATTCTGATGGTACAGTGTCTTGTAATAGGGTGAATGGTGTCTCTGTCTCAGCCACTCTGCCCTCCTATCACTTGTTTCTGCACTGTGTAACTTCAGTGAGAGGGAAGGATCACAGCGTTACATACATGTTTACTTCAACACATAACATTGTTATGACGTCATGAGTTTTGTTTGTAGTCAGCACCTACATTGCATCTGACAAATTGTCACAGACCTGGGAATTGTATTTACGACAGTGGTGTCGCACTCAGAAACTGTGGGGGGTGCCAAACTGCACAAAATGCCAATTTCTACATAATGTTGCTTTAAATATGTGTTTAACTTTAAGTTTTTTATTTGTTTGTTTCTCTTAAGTTTATGTTTGTCATGATCAATGTTGTTTTATGTTGTATTTCCTGCTGAATGATGAGTTACATTAAGTATTTTGTGTAGGCTGTGTGCTACACAAAGACACTGCTGACACTTGCTGATTTAATTTATACATATATATATATATTACACATTTTTTAAAGTATTATTTTCATTAAAGGCCAGTGTTGCAGCTTTATATATCCTTGATAATTCATTTGGGCTTTTGTGTGAGTGTAAAATAGAAAATATGGCCATTGTATTAATTATTTCAAGTGCCATTATGTCTCGTCTTGACTGTGTGTGATTCCCAAACCCTTCACTAGGTGGTGGTAATGAGTTTTTAAATTTAGAAGAAGAAACTACTCACGACTGCAAATTCTGCGACATGTCGAAAAACAAGCTGGATGAAATGCGGCACTACTGAGCAATACTTGATGTTGTTTAGTTGTTGTTAAAAGAGAAACTGTCACATCAGGCTTTTACCCAGTAAGTGCAAAGCAGTCACTGTCTTTCGTTGTGATACTAGTTTACTCTTTGACGTATTTCCCCCTGAAACGCGTCTTTAAACTGTGAAAATCCGAAGAATAAGTGGCTTTTCCTCTGTGAGACAAGGAACTACACTAACCGCATTCTGTTGCAGCGGGTTTTACCAGTGATCCTGCCCCAAAAAAGCGATGCTGGTCACCGTTTTCTGCGCGCCGAGGGATCGCCCAGAAACCACCTTCGCCCTCGATGTGTCCCCGGAGCTGGAGCTGAGAGACTTTGTAGCACTTTGTGAACTGGAATCAGGAATCCCAGCAGGGGAAATTCAGGTGAGACCCCAGGCAGGCTAGCTGTGGTAGCCAGGGAGCTAACGGAGCTAACTAGCTAGCTGACTTGCTAGCATGAATCGTACTTTTGCTGTTTTCGTGGACGTGTTGTTGCGAAACTTTGGTTATCACCAACAGAGAAACAGACATGTGTCCCCAACAGTTAATACCGATTACAAACAGCCGTCTTTGTCTGTGGGAGGCATCAACGTGACCGAAAGTTAACCCAGTGGAAAACTAACGAAGCTAGCTAACTGTTGTCTGACTAGTTCACAGAAATGATCCAGGCTAACGGCCACATGAAGTTAACCCGAGTAGCTGAATTATTATTATTATTGATCTTTAAAGAGCTTGATTTTATATGTCTGCCTCATAACTAACATTAATCAATGTTAACTGCTTTCTAACGTTATCTCAAGATATGGGGGGGGGGACGTTTTCTTGACAGAGACACAAGCTAATTATGGTCACAATGACATGTTAATGTAACCCAACCTTTTGCACACTGTTTGAACAGTGACTGGATGAAACAGTGTCGAAATAGCAAAACTGTCACGTTAACGAGTTGTTAAGAGTTTTTAAGTTTTTCATTTCTAGTCCAAAATACAAATACGTTACGCAATAACCCGAACACATAGACTGTGGCCATGCATTCAATACTCCCCCTGCAAAGCCTCTAATTATAGTAGTTTATTCTGGTTATGTCAGACAGGCTTACATCCAACTCTATCAAAGCCTTCAGGACAGTAGTTTATGTTGGATAAGAGCATATAATTTATGTATAGCTGAAAAAGCTGATCAATCAATTGATTGTTGGTCGACAACCGATTTAAGAAAATGAATAAGCAGCTATTCTGATAATTAATAGGGATCACCTGATGTGTTTTTTCAGCCCAATACAGATACCAATTATTAGTAATCAAGGAGACGATAATTGTCAGAGCCTGAGCCATATCACCGGCCGATATTGGCCTATCACGCATTAGCAGTAGACCGATTATCAGGGCGGAAATCAGGTATTTTCCGATAATCTGTATCTGTGTTTTTTCTGTCAGGTTGCCAATAAGATAAACCAATTTAAAAATGTGCTGCTTTGCCTCTGATGCAGCATCCTCTCACACAATGTCCTACCCACGACAATATGTGATTGGTAACGCGTCACAATTAATATCCTATAAACACTGATTGATCTGCATCTGCAAAGGAACTAGTACCTACATTTTTCTAGTAAATGTAGTGGAGAGGAAGTTTAAAGTAGCAGAAAGTGGAACTACTTGAGTAAAGTACCTCAACATTGTACTTAAGAACAGTTTTCGAGTAAATTGTACTTCACTCCAACGACGAGTTGCATCACTCATCACACAAAGAGTTTAATTTTTACTACAAATGAATATCGGTCATATCTTTATCACTGCAAAAAGATGTGTGTATATTGGCCAATATGTTGATATCTGAATTATTTTTTCCCTCCCTAATATTGATGTCGGCATCGGCCCCTGAAACGGCATATCGGTTGGGCTCTAGTAATCATTATTTGAAACTGATATACATTTCGGCTAAAAATGTAAGTTTCAAAAATCAGAATAATCAGTGATGAAATGTAAATGTACAGTTTACTCAAGTACTGTACTTAAGTGCAATTTTGAGGAACTTGTACTTCATGTAAGTATTTCCATTTTCTGATACTTTGTACTTCCACGCAGCTACAATTTGGAGGCAAATTTTAGTGACGCACGATAAATATTGGCCAGATATCAGCAGATTTATATTATCAGCCATACACAAAAGCAAAGTCCCATCAACTGCAGCATATTGTGATCTAATGAAATACCTTGTCTGTGTTGCGCATGCTCAGTTTATCCAGTCACGTGGGTTCAAAATCTTAATATCCAAATACAATGGAAGCAAGAATCTGTAAATCTTCTGTATGATTAAATTTAATTAAACTCTTTTGTTTTCCCAGATCACATATGTAGAACAGCCCCTAAAAGACCCCACTCGTGCCTTGGGGAATTATGGTGTTAAGGATGGAGATGTGGTGGTTCTCAGGCAAGCTGACAGAAGGCCACCACCAACTCAGCCAGCCTTCCCAGGTAACACACGTGTTTGGGGGGAAAAAACATTGGAGCTATAATTACTGTACATTAATGTCCCATGAAATGGCTCAGAGGGTTTAATACTCTTGCGTGGTTTCATGTGTTTGCTCAAGAAGAACGTTATGAGTTGACTTGACTTTGACAGTGAATCGAATTGAGAGCTCAAAAAGAGGCACACCAGTGATAAGTGACAGTTGCTGCTTATTTCATTACTCTACATTTTGAGAGTGACCTGCTGCTTACATTCACAACGTTGTTTCACATCAAAATACATTCATCAAACCTGTATTACTGGTCCTTGTCCCAAATAGCGAGGTAGACCAGTGTTGGGAGGGGTTGGCCAGTTGCGTTTTAATCAAGATAAGTCTTTGAAAGTATGAGGAAAGTAAGTGCAAATTACACAAAGTGAAACGTATAAAGTGTTGATCTTAAAAAAGCAGAGTTCTACATTTAGGGACACAAGGCAGCATTATTTATAAAAAGACTATTTATGCATCAGCTATTGTAATTGCAAACCTCTCACCCTTTGTCCTCCGTCTTCTTTAGGTCTGCCCCATATTGACTTTCGTTCCATCACGGTCCCCGGCACCTCTTCTTCAACCAGTCAACGTGGTGCCATAAGGCCGCAGCAACAGGCATCACAGTCGCCTCAGCAGCCGCCGCCTCAGCAGCAGCAGCAGCAGCAGCAGCCGCCACCACCGCAGCAGCAGCAGCAGCAACAGCAGCAACAACCGCGTGCCGCCCAATCTTCCACACCAACGGCCTTTCGTGGCTCCTCTCCTCAGGGGCTGGATGACCCTGCCTTACTCCAGCAGATGCTATTATCCAATCCACACGAGCTTTCACTCCTCAAGGAGAGAAACCCGCCACTTGCTGAGGCCCTGCTCAGCGGAGACTTGGGTAAACAGAAAAGAGATGCCATGAGTTATGTTTATCATTTCCTGTGTCATGTTAGTGTAACCGTCTATTTTTCCTCAGAGCGTTTCACCAAAGTGCTGCTGGAGCAACAGCAGGATCGAGCTAAGAGAGAGCAAGAGAGGATCAGACTTCTGACTGCTGATCCCTTCGATTTGGACGCCCAAGCAAAGATTGAGGAGGACATCAGGTATGGTGTGTGTAGACCATAGATTTCGTCGAGTTGTCATCTTCAGCATGGTGCAGCTTCAGTTTTAATCAGATATTGTTGTATGATAATTTGTTAGATAGTAATGTAATGTGATGTAATTTTGAATTCGACTTTACTCTTTAGCACTAAGACAAGGCATAGCAGCTTGTCCAACAAGCTTAGGCAGTATGTTTAATTTTTGTCACCTTTACTGTTGGGCATGTGCATTTTTCAGGCAGCACAATGTGGAAGAAAACATGACCATTGCAATGGAGGAGGCCCCAGAAAGCTTTGGACAGGTGGTCATGCTCTACATTAACTGCAAAGTCAATGGGCACCCTGTGAAAGCTTTTGTTGACTCAGGTAATGAGCATTAAATCCTGATGGCACACAGATAAATGACATGTTTAGTTCTCTGATATGCAGATCTGTCAGTATGTACATATATATAATACAAGCATGTGACTAACATTTATTCCTCTAATTGACTCTATATAGCTGTTTTGTTTTTGTTACAATAATCAGGTACAAGTTACAGTAAAACTGCATATAAGTTAGTAGAAAGTAGCCACCCTAATCAGATGCTAGACCCACCTCAGTTAGGTGCTTTCAACACAGCAGAAGAGAAGCTCTTTCTGGATATCTGAACTCTGAACATGATCTCATTACTCTTGTAATCTTTATGACACCAGTATGACTCAGCCAAGATCTGGAACAGTCACATCTTCCCAGAGCACAGAAATAAGATATCCTTATTGTACCATTTGGATTTACACAGCATTGTATTCCTGTCTTCATTGTGCATGCATTTTCAGATTTTTGGTGAGAATTAAACATTTTGTAAAGCCTGGCGTTGTTTGTTCTTTAGGTGCCCAGATGACCATCATGAGCCAAGCGTGTGCTGAGCGCTGTAACATCATGCGGCTGGTGGACCGTCGCTGGGCCGGGATTGCAAAGGGAGTGGGTACACAGAAGATCATAGGCAGGGTTCATTTGGGTGAGTGTCAGGCTTTTTTTTGTATTTCCTATGAGCAACACTGTATTTCAATACAAGTCCACACTAGTTTCTAGAGGAAATGTTCGAGAACATTTCCTGCATTGGGTCATGTGGGAATGAGTGCAGGGATCGGGATTCAGGGACATCTGTACCACCAACTTCCCAAATCAAGAACTGGTAGAATTTTCAGCAAAAATGCCAGTACAGCTGTTTTGTGCATTGAAGCAGTAACATTTCAGGCATGAGCAGTCAAGAGTTACGTTCATGTTACGAAAGCAACAGAACCAATCAGAGGTTCATATTGAATCCATGGCATGTGTGAAAAGGTGCACGATGGAAATGTTCCTGGATGTAGCTGCATGTGTGAATAGTGAAAATCCCTAGCGATATCTGAAAGGATATCCCAGTAATTTACCGGGAACTGTGTGTGACAGAGGCTCAACAAATGCCCTCAGTACTAGTTTAACAAACCCATGGTGAAGAAGTTGTCTTCTAATTTCCTGCACATACCCACAACCTAGCTATGCAAGGCTAAGTGTACCATACGCCACACCTTTGAAAGCTGCACATATAAAATGGTGTCTGGGATTGTCTGACTCAGAGTAGATGGAATAATTTTCCCAAACTTGATCTCCTTCTTCAACTGCATCCATATTCAAGTCTCAGTAGAAATGAAATTGTGTTGTCTTGTGCTCATGTAGCTCAGGTACAGATAGAGGGGGACTTCCTTCCCTGTTCTTTCTCCATCTTGGAGGACCAGCCGATGGACATGCTGCTCGGCCTGGATATGCTGAAGAGGCATCAGGTGTGAGCCACTTCCATTTGACCAGTGGACAGTAATGAACTGGAAATAATAAGATAATACATTTCTTGTTCTCAGTGTAGTGAATGCAAAAGAAAGTTGAGGGGTATCTGGGAGCTTTATTTGTCCTCTTTTTCTTGCAGTGTTCTATCGACCTGAAGAAGAACGTGCTGCTAATAGGCACCACGGGCACTGAAACGCGCTTCCTATCTGAGGCAGAGCTGCCAGAGTGTGCCCGCCTGGCATACGGCGCAGAGGGCCGCGAAGACGCCCGTCCAGATGAGATAGCTGACAGAGAACTAGCAGAGGCACTTCAGAGGTCCATACAGGAAAGCGGTAAGAGCCCATCTCAGCACTTCAGCCTGTTTTTGATTGGGCTTTTTTTTTTTCAGCTCAGGTAGAACCACATTTGCATGTGCCACTTAAAGCTTCTTACTCTCAACCCCATTTATGCAGTCATCTGAATTTTCAGTCACATGATCACTTCATGTCATCACCTCAGCAAATCAGATGTGCTTTAGAATAAGATGAGCTCAGGAAATGGAGACGTTTGTCAGGCAATTATAAGAAAAGAATATAGAGATTGGCTAAGATCAAGCTTTTTAGGCTTAAAGGGAAACACTCATGATTAGCTCTTTGCTTGTTGATTGATGATTATTATGATTTGAAACTTTATTTCTATATGAAGTTAATGAGCTAAAACCTTCATCTCTAGTTGCCCTTGCTGGCTGTGATGTTGTAATTTAATGTGTTTTTTAAGCACCTACATTTTGTAGAGTTTGGAGAAAATGCCTCCATTTAGCACTTAATGGAGCCATCAGTGCTAATCAGCAGTGCTGAGTGAGTCTTATTGTAGTCTGGCATGGACTGAAAAACGCTGTCAGATTGTTTGTCGGACAACAGTGCAGATGGATCTCTGAAGGAATGTGAGAACAGCACTTTAAGCCACCTACATAGACAAACTGAAAGGGACATGTAGTGCCAACAGAAACGTAGGTGGTTACATTATTTAAATGAGCAAGATTATCTCACTTGTCTTATTCTTGATGTCATAGAATAAGTAAATAAAATACAGCATGTAAAAAGTATGCTTTTTGCGTATATGCTTGAACAATGACTAAAAATGCCTCCACAGTGTTGACATACTAATGATGATACCATCAACATTGCAATTAACATCCCCCAGTGTGTTGAAAACAAGGACTTAGCATTAGTCGTATCAGTCAAATGGCGACCACTGTTATGGTCACTTTTTTGTCCTCAGATTTGCGAGACAGCTTTCTGATGATTATGAGATGACAAGAATTTTTTGTCAGGTTATATACAATTGTCTTTGCACAGTTGACATTCATACTGCTTGCTCCTACCCAAACGTTAGCACGGTGGACTGCTAACAGTGGTCGATTGTAGCTGGATGGTTTCATATCATCTCAGTGTTTGAGCAGTATGATGTCACGTACTGTGAGGTGATGTAAATTTGTCAACCACTCAGTTATACCGTTTATACCAGAGGTGACTAAACGTTCTCCCTTCAACTTAACTTCATTGTGGGCCTTTTGTAATTTATAGTTAAGGTCCAAAATGGTACGAGGATCCAAAGTTCCCTTAATTGACTGACTTTCTGCCTGTGGTGCTCTGATTATGGAAAATAATCCAACATATTTAAATATTATTTTTACCTCGTAAAACAGCACAAGCAGTGCTTTTTCCTTTCCTTCAGCATTTAAGGCTGTATCAGATAATCAGGAGATAATCAGTGCTTTATGGATGTCTAAATGATTTGAGCATCCATGTGAAGTTTCTTAACCTATCAGGTATTTAATTTTCTGGATTAATACGTCACAGACATTGTTGTCTGGTCGCTTTATCCATTTTGTAATGATTGTCAAAACATAATCATGAAAGTGTTTCCCTTTAATGCTTTTTAAGGCTCACATAACCATTGGTGCTACTGCCATTGATGCACTTAGTCGTCGTTACTGTTTCCATTGGCTGGTCATGTCCGGTAATGGCTGCACTTTGCAAATGGAATTAGAACATAAAGCAGCATCATTGGAGTTGCAGTAAATTCAGGCTCATGCTGGTGTTGCGGTACATGTTGTTGAATAAGGCAATCCTCCACCAGAAATGAGGAATCAATCAAATCGTTTTGGGTTCTGATCCGATGCAGTACTGACGTGACCTTCTGAGGTTCAGGTTTTGTTTTTGGATGACACTTTTCACATCTCTGTGTGTGTGAAAAGGCTGATAAGTTGGTGCATGCTCTGTGTGTGACTGCTAACTTTCTCCGTCCCTTTGCATGATGTGTGTGGTGTGTGCCCTAACCCCTGAGCAGGACAGCACTGATGCATTTGGAGACAGCTGGAGAGGGCCCTACCAACCAGGTACTGCAAATTCACAAGTCCATTGCCAGTGCTAAGTCCATTGCTATTTCTGTCTTTTATTTTGCTGTTATTTTGCTGCTGGATCGGTTAATTGATGTTGTACTTTTGTTTTTACTTATACATGTATTTATTATGAATACATATAAAAGGAAAAAGTAACAAACTATATGTGCAGCAGGTATTCAAGTGAGGAGATTGGTGTTTTGGTTTGTTTCCTTTAGGTATTATTAAAATGTAGAGATGCACCGATTGCAATTTTCTTGGCCAATTTTTCAGATTTTTCAAAAGTTTGACCTGCCGATTCCGATTGTCTTTCTTTCTAGGAACTAGAATTAACAGCATACACAAACCTTTTTGTAACCGTTTTTATGGAGAATTTGATTTTATGTTTTATAATAAAACACTGACTATGAAATAACTATTAAATATTAGACATTGTAAGCTATTTGAATGGCCCGTTACTGAAATGTTTAAGTGAATTTTAGCCCCCTCTTATAACCATTTACACATTGTATACTGGTATATCTGGGACTCTTATTGTGAAAGGTAAAACAAAAGGAGTCTGTCTGTAATGTGCCTCAGTTGACATTTGAGTGGAATAAAAAGTTGTTGCCCTGGTTCAGACAACGAATCTCTATCCTCAAAGTAAATGCGCATTTCATAACCCTTTACTTTTGCAAAACAAATGGGTGCAACAAATCACATATTCCGCTCACTGGCCGGTCGATCGGTGCATCTCTATCAAAATGTATATTATCCAAAGTAATGCTTCCAGACTGGGTCCACACAAATTCCAGCTGTTTAATTCTCAGTTGTATTTTCTGTTACAATAGACACTGCAGATGGACAAACTACCTCACGGCAGCCCCAACCATTTACATTACCCAGAACCTTAGACCAAATGTCCTCATCCACCTCCCCTTCCCAAAGCCCTTCCTCTGGCCAGCCCCAGACCCTGGATCGCTCTCAGTCTGCCCCGGCCGCCATGGAGCAGGCCTCAGCACCAGGGCAGTGCCATGACCACCCTGGCCTCCAGGAGCTTCCTCTGCCTTCATGCTCAGCAGAGGATGCTGGTTCTACACCTCATCAGGTCCACCCTCACCCTCTGCCTGGCCATAGCAACTCCAAAGTGCCCCCTGTACCCAGTCCTTCAACAGACGTCCTCCAAACATGTACCCCTACTGTAGACGGGACTAGAGCATCCCAGTATCAGGGGTGTGAGGTACAGCACGGAGCCACAGAGGGGGACGCTGAATCAGACGAGGTGGTGAACAGCTCAGAGGAACTTTCCCCTATTCAACCAATGGAGCAGGAGGCGACTGAGACTGACACAGCTGATGCCACAGAAGCCTGTCCAAGCGCTCCTAGCCAGTGCGACTCCGTTGAGATGGAGTCCCCCACTGCGTCCCAGGGCGTGGTGTCCTCCGAGAGGGACCAGCCTGAAGGAGAGCACAGCTCCAGCTCCGACAGCATCCCCTCGCTGGCGGCCGCCCTAAAGGAGCTTCACGAGCTGCTGGTGTCCAACAACCGGGCTCACTCTCAGAACCGCAGCTCCTCCTGCTCCCCCTCACATCCATTCAAACAGGAAACAGAGGAAGTGGCCCCCGAACCGCGCACTCCGACACCCGAAAACACCCATCCTATCCATTCTACTGTCGTCACAGCCGGTGCAGAACCAAGCGATGCCAAAGCCAACCATGCTGCTGCTGTGTCTGATGAGGGCCCATCTAAGTGTCTTGCGCCTGACCTCTCTGGCCAAGATGAGCATCTGGACGGAGATACAGCAGAGACTGTGGAAGGACAAGGACCGCCGCAGTGTCCAGAAGGCTCCGGGGAGAGGAGGGCAGATAGTCGAGGGGAAGATGAAGCCAATAACATCAGCATTTTTCAGCCTGAGCCAGAGGTTCCTCCTGATCCTGCAGGGGACCTGGAGTTCAGGGAACCTCCTGAGGGACAGCAGGGGAGAGGGATTGCAGATGGACGAGCATCTGGCACCAACACCCCAGACACTCTCGGCCTCCAGACTGAGCACACTTTCCTCAGCCCTCTGTCTATGGCAGTGGGCTCACCTGAGGAAGTCTCTAGCACCTCGTCCCCCTCTTCCACTCCTCTCGCTCAGGCTCCCCAGCTTACATCTCCAGCCCCTCCTCTCCCTTCTCCGCATCCCTTTATAGAACAATTTCCAGCTGAGCACATCCAGAGAATCCAGGCAGCGGGCTTTTCTGCCATGGAGGCTGCCGAGGCACTGGAAAGAGCCCATGGGGTTGTGGAGCTAGCTCTGCTGGCACTTCTAGCCCGCAGTATCACTGTGCCCACCTAGACTCATAACCAGTCATACGAGTCCCCAGCCTCCCAACTCAGCATCTGTCTTATTTATACCTTGTTACTGATCCAGATGTCTCAGTCCCTCCTGAGCAGGGAGCACGTATAAACACAGGGAAGAACAAACAGGACAACTGGTAATACTTTTCTGGATATTGCAGATATGTGAGGTGTGTTTGCATGCAGATGTTTTGGGTGCCCACCCATTTCATTGGTTTTTAGAGATTTGGTAGATTGATTTCTTTTCTTGTTTTTTCGTCCAACATTGACACATTATTAAATGCCCAATGTATGATTGATTCTTGAAACATTAAAAAAATATATAATTTGCCCTTTGATATGTCATAAGATTATTGTTGTTTAAGTTGTGGAGCATCAATAAAATAAAAAAAAAGTGAAAAACTCAAAATGGAGTAGCATTACTCCTCTCCATCTCAGATCAACTGTCTGGTGAGCTTTAGATGATTCAGCACAAATATTGATATTTGAAGCAATTTGCTGATAAATAAAGCATTATATTGATTTGTCCCTTCAGTTTAAAAATCACGACCCGATGTTGGAGAAGCTGCATTGTGGGAACTGCTGCAGTTTAGAAGGGTTGATCAAGTTTACAATTAATTTCTCCAGATAAGTGGAAGCCCTCACGTACACGGCTGTTACCAAGTGAGCCACAAGTGTGTTTGTTGATGTCTGATCGTAGATGGCGTTTTTGGGTTCTGTATGTGAAATGGAGAAGGTAACTTGTACTGTATGTATCATTCTCCGAAGTTTGAGAGCTCTGCCATGTGTAGATTACAAATCTGTTTGTAGCTCCTGTTCAGAAAGTCCTTTTTGTTCTGTGTCAAATCATCATAGCGTGTATGTTCATATCTTTTTAAAAACACCCATTTTAATTTTGTTATCTGTTAGATTATGGCCATTTGTGCCTGTCAAATGTTTTGTCAGTACATCATATATCAAGTATTCAAATGGCTTTATTTGAGTCATATACCAACAATGTTCAGGCAGATTGAATTATCTACTTTTATCTTGTATGAAATTTTAAATTGCAAATAAAATGGAACTAGTATTTGTACACTGTGAATTCATTCATTGCTTCCTGTAAATGAGTGAGGTGTGATTAAGTAAGCCATCCTCTAATCAACTCAAACTATATATACACACAGTAGCAGAGAGCCTCATAGTGTGTCCCAGTTCCATACTAAGTGCTAATATGTCTGACAACGCATACAAAAAGTACCAACACCCATACTACCATACTATTTTAGTGTGCCATAAAAATATTTAGTATGTCAAATGCAGTATGCCAAAAATACCAGGATGTCCCACTTCTTTGCAATAAACAAGCCAGCATGCATCTCTGGCTGTTGAGACCCACGATCCTCCTGCTGTGGTAGATTTGTCACATTGAGAAAGCCGCCAACAGAAGCTGCATTCAAAATCGTTTTCTGTTTCAAAGTTCAAGGCGCAATCTTAGGACGAAGTAGTCCGTCCCAATTCTGGGCATACTGCATGCAACAGTACGCGCTGTGCTGCTGCTGCAGTGTGTATTAAAAGTAAAAAGAAAAAGTATGCAGCTAATGTACTTAACTGTTTTGAGAGGCCAAGTCCAGCCCTTTCCGGTGTGCCCCATGGGACCTTATTTCAGTAAAAAATCAATACAGTAGTCAATGGGGAGACACAAATACATTTTTTATCCTGTTTTAATTGTGCCATGGATCACACTTATGTCTTTCAATTCAAAAGATAACTTTGCAAGTCAAGAAAGTCGCAGTTTGTCGTAAAATACAAAGTACCATTTAATTTTGTGAAAACCGCTCAGTGAAGTACATCGTCTCGTTTAGTATGTCACTAACGCCAACATGGCCGTCACCGCGTCACAGAAAAAAGTATTTAAAAATGTGGAAATCTCAATAAGTCTCGCCACATTGAGCATTGCAGTTATGCAAAAGGAGTTAGTCAGTTTTGGCGAGCGCGCTTATGTACGGGACCAGCTCGACAAGGTTTCTGTTTAGTGTTTTGCTGAGCGTTAAACGGTGCCTTACTCAAAACATTCACAGTCACACACAGTCTGCCAGAGGCTTTAAAAGAGCCACACCTGCCTCCAGTTTTTGTGATTGCTGCCTCAAGCTCAGGCCGCAGCCTTGTGTTGTGTGACAGAACAGATCCAGACTAAAGCGTTATGGCTCAATCAGATGACAGAGATGAGAACAACCACTGTTTGAGTGGAAGCATTATGTCTGATCTACACTCCTGGTTAGGAAATCCAGTGAATCGTCTGATATCACAAATACAAACTATGTGGACCAGAGAGCAGCTTTCTTCAGAGTTTTCTCTGGAAGATTGCCTTGAAGAGAGCAGTGACTCCCTGAAGCAGCAGGAGGATTGTAGTTAAGGGCCACAACATGTGTCCAATGAACTTCACCAAACATCAAACATGATGAAATGCCCTTTTTTTTTGTCCTCCTTTAAACATATCTTCACCTCTCAGGTCTGTGGCCTTCATAGACATGCTGGATTTTAAAAATGTATCAAAGCTGTTCTCGGTAACTATGCTTGAGGAGGAAAATCCAACTTTGTCTCCATTAGATGATCAGGTTGAAGGCACAGAAGGGTAAGAGAAGCTGTACATTTGAATACTCTATAATTTCTACACTTGTAACTAAATCTGGCCTCCTTTATAAAGACACAGGGCAGCAGAGCCAGCCGAGGAGGAAGTGCTGAGTGTGTCATTCCAGTCAAAGTACATTGATTTCTGTAAGTTTCCCTTTCTCCTTCAGCTGTTGTCAGTCATTTAATAGTGTCTCAGCAATGTCAAGTGCCCTTGTCTTCATTTCTTTTGCTCTGCAGTCCCACTGTATCAGGACTGCTACCTGCAGCCGGTGAAAGAGGATCTGCACAGACTGAACGAGAGTGTTGTGTCTGAACTGATAACGCCCCAGTATGTGCAGGGTCTGCAGTCCCGTTATAGCCATGGCTGCCACTCTCAGGCTATGACCCCACCCTCTCCCTCACCTCGCCCAGTCCATAGGGTGACTCCATGTACCCTTTGGCAAGATCTAGACGAGGTGAAGGCATCTGGCCTGCTCAGCAGCTTGACAACCAGAGAGATTTGCCTTCAGGAGGTGTGAAAAGTTTAATAATTCATGCTTTACACCTCAGATATGATAAACAAGGCGCTGCATTCAGGAGCAGTGTTATCTAATTTGGAGCCAAGAGACATTAAATCACCATCAAATTATATAATGACACTGAAAAAGACAGAAGTGTAGAAGTCTACATGGCTAAACCTGAGCAGCACCAGTTATAGCATGTTGAGTACTCACATTGCTAATGTTCATACAGCATGTAGCATGTTATTGTGATTAAGCCATCTGTTAAATCTGCATACATCTTGCATGGTAACATTAAACATTCATATGTAGGCTAACCTGTACCATGTTAGCATTTTTAGCATGTTGATATTTATTCTGTTGGATTACATTGCTAATGTTCATACGAAATTTAGCATGTTATTGTGATGAAGCTGTTTGTTAAATATGCTAACAACACGCATGTTAACAGCAAACATTTTATATGAAGGCTATAAAATGATGTGTAGTTTAATTTTAAGGGCTACAATAAAATTTGGCATGTAACCTGCAGGGTGTAGCGTTAACGTTTAGCATGCTAGCTTAAAATGTTCCCATTAATCTCAAAGTAGTTCGTAGGCTGTACTTTTGTATTAAAGACTAACCCTGGTGGTTTTTTTTAGATATCTTCTTATTGTCAACAAACCCCATATCGACTCCCAATGGCCAATCAAAACCAGCCCAACGTCCTTTGAGTAAAAAAAAGAAGACACTCTTTTCTCCAGGCATTATATTTCTCCCAGGGTTTACTGCTACTTAGCTAGTTGTTAACTTGTTTGCTTCACTAACAAGCAGAGTAGGGAGAAAGAGGCGGTTGCCATCAAGCGGAGAGCATAAGCATGTCGAGTGTGTGTCTGTGTGAATGTGTAACATTAAGTGCTTCATTTGCATGAAAAATGGGTCTACCACCTCAAAAGTAGCCCAGTTCTGCAGAATAACCACTGACCTGGCAACCTTGTCTGCACTGTAAATCCCCTCCTTTTAAAGTTTAGCTTAAACAGCTGGCCACTAGATTTGAGGAAGTGGTACCCAAACAGGAGTTAATGTTGCATTAGTTGGGGACTATTTTCAGCTGTGGAATAATAAACATTATGCATTTTTCATATATAATGAGCTATAAGCTGATTAAACTACATGTCGTGCTTTGAATACGCAGACAACACTTGGTAGTTGGATCAATTCAGTGATGAGATTTGCTGACGATAAGAGACACAATCATCAGCCTCATCTCTGAACTGTTAATGATGCTCCTTCCCTCACTTTCTTCCTGAAGAGGATGTTTGAGTTGATTGGCTCTGAAGCGTCCTACCTGCGGAGCCTCGGAGTTGCCGTCAAGTATTTCTACCTGTCAAAGGCACTGAAACAGACCCTGTCTGCAATGGAGCATCACATTTTGTTTTCCAATATTCGTCGCGTGATGGCAGCCAGTGAAAAGTGAGGCACATGCAGGACCTCCTTTTTATCATATTTCCACTAGATGTTCTGTTGTTTTATGCTGAGCCGGTGTCACCACTCTTCTAGGTTTCTGATGGATCTGGAAATTCGACTGGGAGAGAGCGTGTTAATATGCCAGGTTGGAGACATTGTGCTTCAGCACTGCCCTGACTTTCACAGACTCTACGTGCCATATGTGACTAACATGATGTACCAGGAGGCCCTTGTCAACCAGCTGCTGTGAGTCTCTGTTCTGTACTTGATATCTCAAGTGGTACTTCACAACTTTTCACGAGGCTGACTCAATCACATTTCTCCCTTTTTTCAAGGCAACAGAACCGAGACTTTGTCTATGCAATCGAGAAGCTTGAGAGTGACCCGGTGTGTCAGAGACAGAGCCTCAAGTCATTCCTCGTCCTTCCCTTTCAGAGAATAACTCGTATTAAACTCATCCTTGAGGTAGAGGTTTGAATCACATTTGTACGGATATATATTTGTGACTTGCCGTGACACGTTTGAAAGATCGACTAAGGCTTCTTTTGTGTTGTGTTTTCTTTCGTTTCAGGGCATTCTGAAACTCACTAAACCGGGCTCTGACTCAGTTTTGAATCTCGAAACGGCAATCAAAGCAATTCACGAGGTAATTCTGTTTCACTATCAGGCCTTCTTCAAGATCTGCACATTCATGCTGAGACAGAAGTGAACAGGGGGACGAGCTGGTTACTGGAAAGGAGTGTTGTGGTGTTAAATTACGCTTAAAAGATGAGCAAAAAAACTGTAATTGCTATTTATTATTCTGAAACCTTCCAGGTAGTGACAGAGTGTGACAATGGTGTCCGAAAAATGAAACAAATCGAGGAGTTGGTCTGCTTGGAAATGCTGATGGATTTTGGCAAAGTAAAGGTGATGAATGACTTTATTTTTCTCGCTGTAAGATTTCTAACAGTCTTTCTGACAGACTTGAATCTGTTATGTAACCTGCAGATGGCAATAAATTCTAACTGGCTGCCTCTTCCTCCGTCCAGTCAGTTCCTCTGGTTGTAAGTGGGCGTTTTCTGGTGCACCAGGGTCCTGTGAGGCAGCTGACTGTGGAGGCTGATGCTTACAACTCAAGGGTGTCCTTCATCAGCGTCTACCTCCACCTCTTCAGCGACCTTTTGATCATCTCCTTGAAGAAGTAACTGACATATACTCTTTGACGTATTAAAAGCCATGCAGACAAAGCCAAGATCAGCTGCAAGACAGAATAATTTCACTTATCAAAATTATGATCCACATTATCTAACTGAGTCTCTCTGCATCGTGTCAGGGATCAGAGGTTCACAGTGGTAGATTATGCAAAGTTCCCCACACACGTACACCTGGAGCATCTGAAGACTGAGGTCCTGGGTCTCCCTCCAGACTCCTTCCTGTTGCATCTCTCTCAATGTTACACCGGACAACCCACCGCCATGATACTTGTTCCACAAACGAGGTACGAGTGGACATTTTCTAGAAGTTTTCAAGTAACTTATAAATCTCTTTTTGCAGCACATCATCCATCTCTCATTCGTCTCTTTTCTTATTATTTTTATTGCAGGGCAGATAAAGAGAAGTGGATGAAGGTGCTGTCGACAACACATTGATGGAAATGTGATTGTGCTACTTTATATACATCAAACTTTTATCATTTTAACTTGCACATTACTTATGTATGTTTTGATAATTAGGGAAATTGTAGCTCACTCTTAAGATCTTAACTTTAAAGTGCACTTCAATGTTCTTGACTAAATCACTCAACACGACTCAATCAAACATGCACTTGTCACAATTAGCAGACACACAGGGGAGTAAAGGGATATTTTTGACAGGAATAGATTTTTTTTTTTTCTTCACTTTTATGAAAATACTGGCCTCTTTTAAAGCAATGTGTATTTTTTTATATTTTCTTATTGTAAACATTTGATGTACTCTAAGATCAGCCTAATGCAACAAAACTGATTAAAGATGGTGACAAGACGACTTAAAAAACAGTCCCTAATCCTCTTACTGTGAAATGCTGACATGGTATTTAACACGAACAGTGTTATGACTGAGCGTTGGTTCTTTCAGATCATGAAAAACAGCAGAAAAAAATGTCCCCAACAGCTCGGTAATGATGCAAAGAAAAAATAGGTGCGGCGCTCTCTTCTACATAAATGAGAAAACTTAAAATGCACATTATGTGCTCAAACACACAGTCACTCCATAGCTTTATAGATATTAACACAAGATTTTCGATACAGCAAAATAATTCTAATAAATACTGAATATTTTGTACCTCACAATCTTTAAGACCAGGAGACTCTGGATAGAGAAGCAGCATTATAGTTTCATCCACAGTCTCAAAGAATCTGGTCTCATATCATGATACTGACGATGTATTAAACCCTGCTGACGTGAGAGAATTTAAGGCATTTCAGTATTAAAAAAATCATCTTGACATCGGTTATGACATTAGATACTGTAAAATAGTCAATTTATCTCAACAGTAGCCTCCTCCATCTCGAGGGGTTTTACCAGATCAGCTGCTAAGGCAGAAATCCAGAGTTCAAATCCAGATCCTGAAGTCCATGTTTGGTATTAAATTAGCGTTCCTGTCTCCTGCTGCGAATGGTAGCTGGATGATCCGGCTGCAACACAGTCCTGATGCCACAAGTTCTCTGCCAAACAGTTGAGGAGGGGAGCCACGTCACCCAGCCCATCACTGACCTCCCCACCCATACGCAGCACCGGTAAACCCCATGTCTCCTGGAAGTCCCTCACATCTCTCTCTGCCACATCACAGTGCATGAAAAGGTCAAATCTGAAGGAAACATTAAGGACAAAAGTCCATCTCTGTGTTGACCAAGCAAGAAAATATTGAAGTGATGAGGATGTTTTAGCTGCATACTCTTTTTACATTTGATGAACATAAGAGTTACTTTCTAATATGCCTTGGACTGAAACCGCTTTAGAGAATCAACATGCAACTAAAAAGAGGATACTTGGTGCCAACCACCAATTTCGCTACACGGCTTGCACATGTCCCGGTCCACTTTGCAATCTGATTTGACAGATCATCAAAGGACGTCCTGTCAGTGAAGGAGAACAGGAAAAGCACAGCGTCCACCTGCTCCTTACAGGACTGGAAGAGACAGGGAGCAGTGACTTAATACATCTGGTCTGATGGTGATGTAGAATAATATCTTTTTTCTGTTCACATTAGTTCATAACTCAATACAAATTGTGAAAAATTATTTATATTTTATACATACTGGGAGCAAATGGTCAAATCTACGGAGGGCGTTCTCTCCGCAGTCCCACAGCTGCAGACGGAAGAAAAGCACTCTGCCGCTCTCTCTCAGCTTCACTGGCCAGTACACCACCGTCGTCTCAATACCTTTAAACAAACGGACACATTGAACAAACATTTGTGTGACCTGATAAACCTTTTAAATTGAAGAGTTTTTAATTCAGTCAGTGGACAGTAGTGACCTACCTGTGGTTTCATAGTGCATGTTAGGGATATTCAGGCCTGCCAGACGTGCAGCAAGAGCAGTTTTTCCGACTCCAGTCTTGCCAGAGATGAAGATCTTATAGTGAACTGTGTCCACAGCGACATTTGGAGGCATCACTGGAGACTCCAACAGGCCTAGTTATACCATTTGAAATATTTACTTTTGTGTACTGCTTGTTATTCTGTTCCTTAATTCACTGTCATACTTTGTAGCACTATTGTACTATGCTTTCTGCACAGACCTACAGTTGTGTTGCTGTATCACAGGCTAATGTCCAGAACTTTCACATTTATATATCATTCAACCAATAAGCCCCAATTCCAATGTCAAAATGGAGTCTGGTCTCTTAAATTTCTGAACTGGAGTATCGAATACGTTTGTTTTCTACAAGACAACATGGAAATAACTCCTGTGTAATTTTCAGGACACCCAGAATTATTTCAACTCTTTATTTCCTTTTTTTTTTTCAAGTTTATGTCCCTCTTGGAAAATCTCCCACAACATCTGCTCATTAAGAGTGAATCAGGCCTGTCACATGTCATTTTCTTTACACTGTAATTCAACATTTGTAAAGCTCCCATCCTCTAGAGGTCATAATGAGAAAACCAACATCATGTCTTCAAAATATTAAGCTAATATGTTGCTGGTCCACAAATAATAACCTGAGAGCTTCACTTTAAGGAGGCCTTTTTTGGAAATGATAGTAAAGATTTATAATAGAGGAATCCACATTCATCTCCCAGCCACTGAAACACTGACAGTTCAGTTTAGGATTAAATGAAAAATATATGACTCTGGTTAGGTCTATAAGGTGGCAGCTAGTAACAAACCTTAACTAAGAGTAAATTTACTGACATGCTATGTTGTATAATCTAAATCTGGTTAGACTGATTTATACATGTAGCCTACACATGACTGATATGGTGCTTTTGAAAACAGGGAAACTGTCGTAATTCAACCAAAATGATAAGGTTTATTTGTCATACCAAAGTTTCTGCGTCTCTTCTTGTGCAGGATTTTGCTGAAATATTCTTTGCTGTCTTTACATCGATGCCAGTCAGCCACTACGACTGATCCGGGAGGGGGAACTTGTGCCATGTTGTTATCGTTAGCTTAGTTAGCTAGCTAACTAGCATCCCACTGCTAAGGTCAGTTTTTAATCAAAAAAGGCAGACTGATACAGCGATGTTAGTACGGAAATACTGCAAACAGTCCTTTACTAACCATAAAGGGCTTTAATAAAAACTACTTTAGCCGGAATATTGCATTTTTAAGTTTCAAAGTGAAGACACCTGACAAAAACTTCCGTAAAGTAAAACATCACTTAGCAACCGCTAGGACGTCACGTCCTTTTCTTCTTCTCTGGTGTTTATTCGTGGATGCGTCCCCGCCACCAGAGGCGGTTCAGGAAGTTGCCTTCAGGTGCTTGAAAAAGTCGGTAATTACGGCTTTATCTGGCACTGAACTGTCATGTCTGGACGGAAACAAAAAGCTTGCATGTAACAAAGTGAGTACACAGACGTGCCGGTAACGTTTCAGTGAATTTATTAACAGAAGTTGCCGTTTCTGTGCCGTCCACCATTGTTAGCAAGTTAACAGGACCATCATTGGATTCACATTCGTCACACGTTTTGGAAGGGTATTTGTAATGTTTGGAAGGGGACTTTTCCGATAGTACGTTAAGGCTGCATTGATCGATTCCTTCGCCCACCGCCAGATGTCGCTAAAGTCCAGCGTTGAGATGTCAAAAACAGAGTGGAGGCATCAGGCATTAAAGTACCCTGTGTACTCTGATAGTCAGGAACCCACTGCTGTCAGTGCCCATGGTCACAGATAAGGGGTCCACATTCGCTGGAAGTTTGCATTTGTGGAAAAAAGTGTTTGTGACTTTGCCATCTTCTCCCAGCTGCAGGACAAGAGCGTATGAGAACATTAGGAAGGCAGAATTACTCGTGTGGAAAGTTAAACTTACACATAGACCTACACACATTTCAAGACCTATCCCTAACCCTTCTGTTCTTTTAAATCACAATTCAATAACTCAAATGTTATGCCCTTACTCATGTTTACATGATCACAAAAATAGGATTTCAACTGAGATGTTCTGTAATGCAGCTCCAGTTGTCCAATGGATGCAAGCCATAACTTGAGTACTTAAATGTAATTGTGTAATACTAAAATTCAAAATAAGTCTGTAGCTTAACTGAGCAGTCACACATCAGGCCTCTTTACACTTTTGCGGTTACCATTACATATTTTCTTTCCTTTCTCTCACCTTCTCAGCATGCACCTCCATCAGGTTGTTGGAGAATATGATGACAACATCCTCTGGAGAAAATTCACTCACATCGACCGTGAACTGAAAAATGTTTCCAATGACCTGGATCTTCCCAGTAGGGTATGAATGGCCTGAAACAGACATTTACAGTCCGTGAAACAATGGCATGAACAACTGAGTATGTCTGTTGATTTTTGGTTGTCTGACCTGTAAATTTGTTTTCCCTGCTAGCCTTCTGAGGTTTTGAATCCTCAGAGGAAACACCCTGAACTTTCTCCATACTGGCTGAGGGGGTGGATTACCTCTCGACGTCTGTATCTACTGGACGGATCCAGCAGAGGTCATTCTCAACTAGTGAGTTCCCCCTTGTGTCTGATCAAAGTGTCACTATATATGACTCTTTTATAGTCCACTGAGTGTTTGCGCCTCAGCTGCAGTGGAACATGACACGGATTGTAGATATTCAATGTGTCAGAACTGTTGTTGAACTGTTGTCGAAGGGGTACAGAATTTCTTGCCACACCCCGGAGCTGGAGCCTACGAGTCTTTGTGTTTGTGTGAGAAAGGGTGTGGAGATGTGTCTGTGTGAAGGAACAACCTATAATTATTAGGTGTGATATTGAATGAAACGCCATTCAGAACTTTAATCCCACACAGTGACAATAAAACACATTTAGGTAGGTCAAGTGTACGGCTATAGAATTAAGGATTTGCCACTGTAAAATACACTGTGCTGGTGAAATTCGGGTGAAAACTTTACAGCGGGGCAATTTAACATAGCTGAGTGACTGTGATATGATGGAGCACAGTTGTGCGTAGGTGTGACATTCTACCCCACCTTGGCAAAGGTTGATCAACTCCATCTGGAGGACAGACGTCACCAAAACAAGTTCTGTGAGACTATCGTGAGATTTCAAACAAATGTAATGAAAAGATAAATTAAAGTCAAGAATTTGTTTCCGATTTTCACCAGGCATGGTGAAGTAAATGTCAGAAAAAACCTACATTACAATAGTTTATTATGCTTTGAGCGTGAGGGTGTTAGGTGTGTGTGTCAGTATAGTTCATTTGTGAAGATGGTGTAAGAAGAAAGGTCATCAGTCACTTTAGAGATTTTATGATATATCGAATGTCGGGTGAGCAAAGATGTGAAAAGTGAGCTAGAGATGTAATGAATAGATTGTTTGTTTGTTTTCTTTGGCTCTAAATGTTTTATGTCATTTCTTCACAGCTTAAACCTCAATAGTGTTTTAATCAGTGTTGTAAAAAAAAAAAGTACCCAAAAGTCATACTTGAGTGCTCAAATATTATTTTAATAAAAGTCACACATATGACTAGTACTCCAGTAAAAGTCTTGAAGTATCTGATATGTATTTACGTCTCTAGCCTACTTAAGTTTCAGAAGTAGTTTTCTGACAGTTAATGTACTTGAGTATCAAAAGTAGAGGTGAAAGTAAATTATGCTTTTATCTTAAAGGTATATTGTACACTGTGTGTCATTGCCTGGCCAATTATCAGGTCTGACATTCAGCATTTTTCTGATTATTGAAATGTTGTTTTTTTGTTTGTTTGTTTTATCCAATCGCCGATAAAATAGATGAATTTAAAATGCATTACTTTGGCTCTGATGCAGTATGTTATCTGCAAAGTAAATAGAAACTAAAGTTGTCAAATAAATGTAGTGGATTAAAAAGTACAATATTTGCCTCCAAAATGTGGTGGATTGGAAGTATGAAGTAGCAGAAAATGTGAATACTCACGTACATCAAAAATACTTGAGTAGATGTACTAAGTTACATTCCATCACTGTGATCACTTCCCATGATCGCATGCTAACAAAGTATGAGACAAATCAAAATGTTGCCCAAAGTTCACAAAGACTGTGAATGTCTGCACCAAATTTGATAGAAATCTAATTAGTTGACGAGACCTTTCATTAATAAACAAAAATGTAAACCTGTTGGTAAAATTCAGACTATCACCAGTCAGTAAGGTTCATCCTCTGGGGTCTGTTCAAAAGTTCATGGCAATCCATCCAACAGTTGCTGAGATGTATCAGCCTGAACCAGTTAAAAAACAAATACAAAAAAGCGATTCAGTCAAAAGGCAACACTGATTTTATTTAAACACAAAAATATACCACCTGGCAAACACGCGCCAGATCAGAGTTATATCTCATGTAACAAACAACATAAATACACAATAAAATAAATATTAAATAAAAAATGAACAGTTGTATTAAGACATTATGTAAACATAGAGAGGAAAATATATGTCATACAGAGACAAACTACAAAACATAAGAATGTGTGATTCTTTGCCCTGAGTGGAATAATCTTTCCAAATTTAAAAATAAGTCTCATTGATCACAAAAATGTAGGAAAACAAACAGATTTAAGGATCCAGACACACTGGCAGGATAAACTGAGTGCTTGGAAGAAAAAGCCCTTAATCATATAGAGCATAAAATATTTCAGTCATCCAGTAAATACAAGCCAAGCACTCTAACATTGTCTCACATTTTGCCCTTTTATTCACTAAATCGCTTAACTTGTTTATGTTCGACATATACAACATTTTTACATAAAGATAAATTATTCATTTTTCTGTTCATATCATAAAGTACATAAGTGTTTTTAATCTCAGTCCTCTCTGAGTGGTTTTGGAGGGTCCTCTTCAGTCGCGCCACGCTGCCCCACAGAAAAGACAAATAAAACCCTCAGCAGCGTAGCTCAGTTTCACCCCCCACTTCAGTCCTCTTTGTCCGTGAGTGAAATGGCTTGGTCGGTCAGTGCACTTTGATTTGGAGGAATGCTTAGATCACACTGCAAACACGCTGAGGGAGCTGGTCTCATCTTTCAGACCCAGGATGCTGTATGCTATCCTCTTCATGTGACCGGGCAACCGCACTCCAATATTCCTGATGTCTCTGAAAGGAAAAGATACATGAGACCGTTTTAGAGTGTGCTAAAAACAATATGGACTGTCTAACAGAAAGAGACCACACTGGTCTACTTGTAGAGCAGTGATCCCCGACTTGTACCACAGGAAAGATTGTCGAGTAACTCAACTAATTTGAAAAAATAGAAAATACACTTGAATAGAAACCAATAAACATATATTGGAGCTAAGACAGTTAAAAAAGTAATGAATAAAAGGTTTAAAATAGTTAAAAGAACAGGTAAATGGTTGACATAGTTAGCTAAATGTAATTGATAAACAATTGAAATAGTTACCTAAAAGTATACAAAAGTGGACTAATGGTTAAGGTAAATGGTTAAAACAGTTAGCTACAAGTAATGGATAAAAGGTTGAAATAGTTAAATAAAAGTAATCTGGCTGTAAGTAAAGGATAAATGGTTTAAATAGTTTGCATAGTGATAGTAAAAGTAAAGGATAAATGGTTAAAATGTCTGTCTCCAAAATGGTAATAGTGCAAATGACCAAACCGGCAAATTGTATGAAAACTTTATATATATATATAAATATATCATTAATGGTCTTAAATAACTTTACAAATGAACACATTTGGTGCGTGGCAGATGGCGCTGATGAAAGATGACTTGATATGGCTGTGGGGGTAAATCAGACTAATAAGGCAGGGGACCACTGCTGTGGAAGTTATGGCAGCAAAGAATGAGAGGAATGACATGGGCAGAGGCGGCGTAGAGTATTTCTGCATTCACAAACTGGATAACAAATGTTCAAGCTGAGAGCTCAATACTTTCTCTGTGTTACTACAAAATGTGGCGCAGTGCCAGATATATCAGCGCAGTGTGGCGGCGCTGCACCTGTGCCATGTGTGCACTTACTCATGCCTCAAGGCGAGCACCTGCTCCATGGTTGTGATCCCGGCGCGAGCGAAGCTTTCGTTGTACTGGCTCATTTTGATGGACTCCAGCCACTCGGGCACCGATCTGAACATGGTGCCGTCACAGCCGCTGGTGCTGGGCAGGCGGATGGACACGCTACGAGGAACAACGTACATTTTGATTAGTCATCATTTACCGCTGCGTTATGAACACTGATTGCATGCGATTACTATAATGTGAGCATCTATTTTGATTTTGTCACTTTTATTTCAAACTACAATCAAAGTAATGTTCATACCGTGGGTCGAAGTCTGCGATGGGTTTCAAAGACTCTGGGCTTCGGAGCAGTTTGTCTAAAATGTTGACGATGTCCGAGAAGCGAGGTCGTTTGGCGCGGTCCTGCTGCCAACACTGGAGCATGAGCTGATAGATAGCGGATGGGGAGTCCATCGGAGCAGGAAGCCTGAAGGCCTCGTTGATAGCCTTCATGACCTGAGGAAGAGTGAAGGCAGTGCTTAGACTTAAAGTATATTTATGGCTGCAGTGACAGACAAAGAGAATGAACAGTCTGTGTTCGTATGTTGACTTAAGCAGTTAATTGGAAGAGGATGGTGGGAAACTACACTGGACTTCAGGCAACTTTCTATCACCACCTACCAGGCACAGACTCTCAGTGGTAATACACATTAAAGTTTGACCTACACAGGCCAAAACAATCCTTCATCTCAACTGTGACAGATGAAACATACCTCATGGTTGCTCATGTCCCAGTAGGGCCGTTCTCCAAATGCCATGACTTCCCACATGACGATGCCGAAGCTCCACACGTCGCTGGCTGAGGTGAACTTCCTGTATGCAATGGCCTCAGGGGCAGTCCAGCGAATGGGGATTTTACCTCCCTGGCAGAAGAGAAACATTAACAAATCATATTTAATGGGTGAAGGGAGTGGGAACAGAAGGCGTTGAAAGACCAACACTTTAGATTGGGCACATGAGAGTGAAATACCATTAACAGTCTGGTCTTTATTACTAGAAAAAAAACACAAGGGTCGTTCACTGTTGCTGTGCTTTTAGGCTGTGACTTACTCTTGTCGTGTAGGTGCCCTCAGCGTCATCCTCCAGCACACGCGACAGGCCAAAATCAGACACTTTGCACTCCAGGTTGCTGGTGACCAGAACGTTTCTTGCTGCCAGGTCGCGGTGGACGTAGTTCATGTCAGAGAGGTATTTCATGCCGGCAGCTATTCCACGCAGCATCCCCACGAGCTGGTACGAAGGAATCTCTCCATCTCGGTCCTAGAGAGGAAGAAATACAATTATTAAATACTTAATTATACCTAATTGAAACATACATTTTCTTGTTTTTGTTACAAGTTGTGGGTTATTTTAGGGAGTTAGGAGCCAGACTATTTCTAGACCAGGAAGAGAGAGGTCACACTGCCCGACCAATAAAAAGTCCCATAACTTCCATAAAAAAACACAACTTTTTCTTCTTGCATCTCCTTCTTACGGCTTTCTCTTCCTTTAATATAATCCAATACAAGGAAATACACAGATACATATATAGTTTCCAACGAATGTAATTATTAAGGATAAAAAATATGAAGTCTGCAGCTCATTTGACCAAATACATGTACCTACCTTCAGATATGTGTCGAGAGCTCCGTTCTCCATGTATTCTGTCACTATCATGATGTGCTTGTCTGAAAATTAAACAAACAGTTATGTTTATTGAAAGAAACGTACACAAGCAGTTGATGCAAATGAGTTGTGAATTATTGCTTGACTTCTGTCTGAGGTCATCGACTCACATTTGGTGACGACTCCCTCCAGGCGGATGATATTTGGGTGCGAGAACTGCCCCATGATGCTGGCCTCGCTCAAGAAGTCCTGCCTCTGTTTCTCCGAGTACCCCGGCTTCAGGGTCTTGATCGCTACGGCCACCTCCCCTCGCCCGGGAGTTCTCATCGTACCCCGAAACACTTCGCCAAACTCTCCTGATCAGCAGACAAACAGCAAGCGTTAGAAACAGCACTTTGAGATGTTATTAAATGGAAGGCTGATTTTAAAAAAAACACTCACCAACACCGATGACTTTTTGTTTGCTGATGGCACTCTGGTCGATTTCTGTGACAAACTTCTGGATGGCGATGTTAGGGTCCTCATACATGTGTGGATCAACGTATGTCTTCAGAGGCTTGAGCTGATCTAAAGTGGAAATAATAACCAGAATATTAGACTACATGATAACTTAAAGAACTGTTTTATCTGTGTGTGCAGAATGGTTTTCTTACCTGTTGAAAAGTAGGGATCTTCAGGTCCTCCCCTGCCACGAGAGCTCAGTCTCCTGAGAGGAAAACATGAACAATTACTACAGGACCCAACAGAATACAGACTGGCTTTTTAGTAATTGCAGGTCAGTCTCTGATGGCTGTATTCAATCACAGCACTGGCTATTACTGATAAACCCTCCCTGAGCTGTCATACCAGACATGCAGATAACATCTTATCGTGTCACCAACCTTTTACGCAGGAGCAGGACGGCCACCACAACAAGCAGAATAACCACCACTCCAAATACAGCTCCCATCACCATGGTGGAGTTGTTCTGGACCTGAGACTCAGCTGTAGGGAGGAAAAACATCCATTAAGTCAAGTATGTGAAATTAAAGCTTATACAAAGAGACAACTCTGTAGACTTTATGTCTGCTCGTACCTAATGGTGAAGTATGGAACTCGTGCTCCACGGTGTAGCTGCCAGGGTGGCCTTCAGGACTCATTGCTTGCACCCTGAACATGTAAGTAGTGTCTGGGGTGAGGTCGTTAATCTGGACTGAGGTTTTCTCCAAAATCAAGACTGTGTAGGTGGTCACATCTCGCTCGCCTTCATCATCCTATGAAGGAAATTAAGTGGATTAGAATATTTGGTGTTGTCTCAACAAGAAAACTCTGTGAAGATTTCACAAGACAGCCTCGACTTTGAAAGGAGGAAGGAGAGACAAAAGATCACAAAGCCGTCTGTCTTACTTACTTTTCTGCGGTACATAAGCTCATAGCGGTGATTGATGTGGGCTGGAGGCCTGCGAGACAGAGTCCAGGACAGAGACAGACTGGTGGGGCCGCGATCATCCAGATGGATCAACGTCACCTTGGGGGGATCTAACGGTCGGTGAGAGACAGAAAGCAAAATAATGGTTAGTGAGTAATCACAGTCTTTGGAAAGGACGTTTGGAAATGAAAGCCATTGGGACTCGGTGGGTCAGACTGAATTCTTCTTTGTGTAGTAACAGTTTCTTTTTGTACAATGGATTTTTCTGACATGTAAAATGTTTTTGTCACTCTTCTTGGTGACTGTCTGTGACAGCACAAAGAAATATACTTCACATATTTTTATTACCTTCATAGTTCCTGACTTCCTCTTATTTTCTGAGAATTTAATAAACATAATTTTGAACAGATGATGTGTTTCAAACATCCGCTAAAGACAATAACAAATTACTCCTGTTAGGGGACTTAGAGACTGCAGCTGTAAAACATCATTTAATATAATGTTATTGTTATAAGCTCTGTACATTTTTAACAGCACTAAACATCCAAAATCCCACATGGGTGTATTTGGATTTGTACTTTATAACGGTTTTGGAGTCAAACCTCTCTGGGGTTTCATTTCAATTAATAATGTTACTATAGAGAATAACATAATGTACATTTCTGTGTCAGTGATTACCCTTTTGGCAGACAAAAGCAATTTGTTAACGGATAGCTTATACAACATATGAAACAGTGGAATAACAAAGTTTTATCATCATTTCTGGGTTTCTTCCACCTTCAACACATGTGGTTCAGCTTGTGGCGAAGGGAAGAGTCACCACTTAAATACTTTTCTACTTACTCTGTTTTACTTACTGGGTTTTATTAAATCACAGATAAGCGTAATGAAAGGCTGAATGGCTTTAAACGGTACAGTTTTTTTTTTTTTTTTTAAATATCTGAAAGTTATTTTAAACATCAGTATTGGTCCAGAATTTCCTTATCGTTGCATCCCTAGATTTAATTTGATATAATTTTTCCTCTTTGAACAGACCACAAGGTTAAATCAAAGCAAAAAGCAAAACTTTTATATGTGATCGAGCTCACCTGTGTAGTCAAGAGCGGTGGTGATGCTCGCAGCCGGCCTCTCAGTACCGAACTGGGACACGCCGCTGTGAGCCTCCACGGTGAACGTGTAGTTGAGATGAGAATCCAGGTCAGTCACGACCACCGTGGGCTCCTCCAGGTCAGTAGGACCCGGCTCGAAACGGATCTTCTCGCCACAGGGGACGCACAAGGCCCCGTCGCAGAGCTCGCACACCACGCTGTAGGTGAGATCACTGCGACCCCCGGTCACCATCGGTGGGCTCCAGGACAGCTGCATTCTGCCCTCTGCTGACAGGGTGGTGGAGCTCAGGTCACGAGGGGCACTGGGTGGAGCTTTGGGAGGAAGTAGGTGACACAGAAGAGTTAGCCTGATCTCCTGACCTGCCTCTAAAGCGCTAAAAGATTTTGTAACAGACAGTGAGTGGTTACCAGAGCAGGGTGATGTTGGAGGGTCTGAGGGGGAGCGGAAGAAACCTTCCTCACATTGACACTCAGTGGCACCGGCTGCTGAGGGCTTGGTGTTATCAGGACAAACCTGACAAAACTTGCTGGACACAGATGGCTTGAAGTAGCCTGGTTTGCACGCTGTGTGAGATAAAGAAGGTGTGTGTGTTAGTTTAAGCATGTCATAAAGAAGTAACTGTGAAACAGACAAACACAGGAAGGAATGAATGATCAAAATGCAAACAATGAAGCGCTCTCTGTAATACCAGCTCCTTCCACCCGACAGGAAGCATTTGTTGTGAGTAACCTATAATCACAGAGTCTTTGTGTGCAGTGGAATGAGCAGGGATTTCCCTGACGATGTGCCTCCACTCGCCTTTTTCGCCTGGAGGCCTAATCTCAGGTCGCAATGCCAGTGTCAACCGGATGACTGCAGAGCATTAAATCCATCAGGTGATCTGATCTGTGAACTCCCTGTTCGTATTCTCTGGCAGATAATATTTATGTTTTTGCCAAAGGAAGTGGCACCTTGGAAACTGGTTGTGATGGACATTTCTGCGCACAGATAAAAAGCCTTCCAGGGCACGGGAGGTTAATGAACGTGCAGAGTGGACAGAAACCAGGACGCATGAGTTGCAATTCAGTCTGAACACTGCTGTTTCCTCCCTTTCTTCCTTCCTTCCTTCCCCTAACCCCTGACACCGGTTGCAAATTACAGCATCCAAGGTTGAACAGTTAAGAGGACAAGAGAATCAGGAAAGAGGAAAAGCTGCTGGAGAGGATTTTCAGCGAGTTTATGGAAACAGATGCACATACTGTCTGGGGTGATGAACGGCTCTAGCAAAAAAAACTTTAAAAGAATGGATCTTAGGAAAGATCTCCTCTCTCTGCTTTCATTCGGGAGGAGCCTTTCATCTGGCCCCTGTGCTGGTGGCCGTGAGAAGAGGTCGAGTGAACCCTGGATTGAAGACGTGCTCGCGTTACTTCACCACAAAGGCAGAAGGACCTTTGCACTCCAAGTATTGCCGCCGTGGAGGAGAAGGAGCAGGTTGAATTTGAGTAGGAGGGATGGAGATGAATAGATTGAAGAGAAGGGGGGGATGGGGGCAAAGGTCTGGAGCACCAACAGAAGTTCTCTCTGGGGAGTCAGTTGGCCACAGAGGGGGTGTAGCTGTGGTCTTTTCGCACAAGAAAAGGGGGCCAGCCCATTTCATCTTGAGCCGGGGCAGCAGGACCTCTGTCACGTACCAAAGAAACTCCAGCCCTATTCATCTATTGTCTCTGAGATTGGACAGAGTGGTGCCATAAATATGTTGCGGTACTCATTATGCAGCTCGCAAATGGCGGCATGTGTGCAATGCATGAATACAAACATTGTTAATGCAAAGTTTGGATTTAAACGATTGCTTATTTACTCATATTTTATTGGAAACTTATTCATCTTGAAATATTACTTTGATTTGATGCAAAACTTACAATCAACTAACTTTTATGTCCACTGTTCGATTGGAAATTGTCCTCCTGATTGTCCCACGCTCCTTTCTGACTACAACACACACGTGAAAAGGACTTCAGTTCCGCACCGGTGCATCTGTTAATTGAATCTGTTTTTTGCTCTTTGTGTCGGCCCATTGTTCTAATGAGTGGGAACATGGATTAGGGAGCTCGTTGCGTGTGTTAACAACCGGATGAAAGAGCAAAGGGAGGCAAAGCGGGGGCATGTCATTGGCTAACAGCTGTCCTGTTGCTCTACTAATCCTCTTGACTAAATTACACTCCACACCTAACTAAGCAGCCACGAAACTAACCACCCTCATGCACCAACTGTCGACTCACTCCCCACCCTGTGTCTCCGACCAAGGACAACCTGCTTATTTGTGTCAGTCAGCATTCCTCCTCATCTCACTTTACTTCCTTTTCCCACAACAGTTGGGCTCTTCACTGGAATCCACATGAGCCTCTGAGGATATCACTTTCTCTAGTAAAATTGGAATTAGGGAGCTGGCTGAGACAAACGACAACATAATCATGTTTTAACTTATGTAATAAAACATGTTTCCTGAATCATAACTATCAGGTCATCCTCCAGACTTTGGAATCACAGTTTTTCCACATCATAAATATTTCCTGTCTTCCTCTGCCGGCTTCCTTTTCAGGTGCTCGGCTCAGAGTCCGCCTGCGGTGTCAAGAGCCTCAAAGACCGAAACATTCCTCTGCCTCAACTTCCTCCCCGCCTCGCTCTCTTATTCTGTTCTCATTTTTACAACCACAGTACATGATTCACTCTTTGAAGTTCAGTACTTATCTATAAACGGTATTTAGGGGCTGCAACTAACAATAATTGTCATTAACTATTAATCTGGCTATCATTTCCTGGACTAATCAATCATTCGTTTGGTCTTTATACTGACACAAAAAAGTGAGAAATGTCTTGACTTGTCTGACAGTCCAAAGATATTCAGTTAAGAGTGATAAAAACACTGAAAAGTAGTAAATCCTTCATTTTCTGGTAGAAATATAGCATCAGACGATGACTCAATTATCAAAACAGTTGATTCATTTCCTTTTAATCAGCTAATCTCTCAATCCTTTCAGATAGTGAGTATGATCCGTCTCACTTTACAGGAGTAAGAGACCAAACTCTGCCAGTCAAGGTGACTCGGACCATCAGGAGTCATAAACCACAGCCTGACTCAGTCTAACCTCTGATAGGCGTGTCGGCACCATCCCTGTAATCTGTGGTTCCTGTCGCCTTAGCAACTGTCGCACAACAAATACTTGCGAGCAGAGGACGCACCGCTCAGGTAGTCATCCTGACACATTCACACGGCCCTTCCTTCAGTCAATCAGTGCTGGAGGTGACGCCAGGGCGAAAGAATTCCTTTCAGAAAGCCCCGCACCATACTGTGCCCTTCCTCCCCTCCTTCCTCTTCTCTCTATACCCTCTCCTTCCTCCCACGTTTCCTCCAGACAGTTAAACACACCACACCCCAGAATGCCAGAACGTCCACACAAACAGTGGGAGCAAATACAGTAGGAACACCACAGTTATGCCTTTGACTGTGCACATCTGTTTGTTATGTGTATATGTACCAACAGGTCTTTCTCGAGGGCAGAGCATACTGTAAAGTTTTTGCATACTTAACCTTAGCCAGGGTGTCACTCATATTAATAGACACCAGTATGTTCCCAGATTTCTTTCAGTCTTTCTTTTTGTGCGTTTTTGTTTTTGAGAGCTAGCTGAATGTAAATATCTGAATGTTTAAAAAGTATCATGTCCTTTTAAAGAAGAACTTTTCCCCTGTTTCATATTACATACTAAAACTTAACAGTATGTGAGTGATACACATTAATCTTTTCTACATTTTTGCACACATACAAGAAGTTAATATACTTAACTCTTTTGAATTAACTATATATTATAGAAGATGTATGCTGAAAAACATCAATGATATAGTGAAGCCTCCAAAAAGAAAGTAAAAGTTTTACTGAAGATTTTTCTTTTAGCTCTTTTCCAGCTTTAAAGGTGCAATGAATCAATTGGTCATTTGTCGTATTTATACTCAAAACAAGCGCTAACTGCTGCTAACTCTTGCTGCTGTTAGCTAGTTAGTTTGGACAGGGGAAGTGTTGGGGTTTACAGCGCTAGCACAGGAGCTCTTGAGCAGAACAGGCTGCAGCTAGCTTGTTACCACTACCAGTTGATACCACTGGGACACTAATTTTCTCACCTATTGCACCTTTAAATAGCTAAATAATTGCTATAAAAAAATCAAATTCTGTTCACATATTGACATCTTTGAGTATACGTTTTTGTAAACTTTCCAGTGTAAATACTCAACAAACTGTGGTTGGAATTTGGAAACATCTTCTTGTACAGTACTTTATCACCTCCAGCCATAAAACAAGAGCCTCAGCCCAGCTCCTGAGAGCGGTGGAAAGAATGTGCTATTGCCCAACAGGTACAGAGATGAGGCATTAATGGGAGGCTGCCGAAATGTCGTCTGTGATTCTGATCTTTATCACATGGAGCAATCAGTGGTTGCCTTAGAATCTAAACCAAACAAACAGGTTATAAATCCCATCCTAAATCCTCCTGTACCTGGCCGACTTCAAGACAAATATGGAGTGTGTGTCTGTGATAGATTTTCAGAGCAAACCAGACACAATTAACATTCCTCTGAGCTCATTCCTCAGTAGTTGCCAAAGTAGTGGTTGGAGGTGTTTCATTTACTATAACTCACATGGCAACACAAACATGTCTCAGTTGAGTGCATGCGTGGCGTATTTCTGGCTGTGCTTACCTTGGCAGGACTCCCCGGTGGTTTCGTAGCCTGCCAGACACTGACACTGGCCCACAGGAACCACCCATTCACCCTCAGCTGTGCAGTAGATGCGTGGGGTGGCCTGACTCACGGCGTTCTTCACACAGGCTCCCTCCACCTCCCTGAGAGCATCCGCCACGGTCTCCGGGAAGGCCGCCAAGCTCTGCACAGTGGACGGGCAGGTCTTGTAGTAGACTTTGACAGAGAGCAGTGCCACACAAGCGCCCATGTCCTGAAAAGCAAGGTAGAAGCCCTTTCTAGACAGAGGCCCCACGGTCCTTGTCTCCATGTTGACCTTCAGCACACGACCCCGTGTGACCTCATCAGGAGCGATGGTGGCCACTTTGCGGAACTGGCCTTTACGGAAGTTGGTTCCAACGTCGGCGTCAGCCTCTGAGAGGTAAAGGTTGAAGGTTTCTTTGCAGGCAACAGAAGCGCCTTCAAAAGTGTTGCAGTCTCGCACGATAAAGCGGAGCTCCACAGAGACTCGTGTGGTCCCCGGGCGCCGCTGGATGAACGTTGTGCGTACCCAGTTGTCCTGTTCAGTAGAGTCTATGTTACAAACACTGTAGGTATAATAAAGTGAGCCGTTCACCACCGTCTGGACTATCTCCCACTGTAGAACAGAAAGAGATAAATAGAGAGGACGGTGATTAATTTAAGGGGCAACAGTCACTCTTACCAGGCTACAATAATGAAAGGAGAAAAGGCATTTTTTTTTCGGGGGATAAGTACAGGGTCGAGAGGCTTTGTTCCTGCCGAAAACCAGTTTTACTGATGAGACACCTCTTCTTTCATGCTGAGTGAGAAGCTCATAAAGTGCAGGAGTGAGCTGGAGTTTTTTTCCACAAATTAAGATTATTGGCCTGGACATGTGTGGTGCTTACACATCGTGTGTGGTTTTCCACTCACACACTGGGGTGGCATGTGTGAGACACACATAAATCCAGCAAATACTACTGTAGAATACCAACTAAGATTTATGGCAGTTAAATGAGCTTTATAAGCACAGCGTAAAGGCATTGCAGCAAAATTGGCAGCAATTAAGAGTTTTTAAGAGAGGGAAGCGATGACGAGTAGAAAGATTAAAAGCCTCCATTTAACACTGAAAGAGTAACACCTCATATGTTAGCAGTTCTGGTGTGTTTCAGGGAATAAATCAACGATTACCTGTACATTACAAGGCAAAATAATTAGGTTTCTTTCCACTATTTCCAAAAAACCTTAACTGGTACCATTAGAGCAGCACTTTATGAGGCATCTATAGATCATTTAGGTCATTCCTTTACACTTTTCTCAATATTAAATACTGGATTTCTTGCAATTTCTTGTAATAACCATCCAACTTCTGTTATCTGCTCATACAGCTTATACTGCATTTAGAAGATAAACTATTCAAATGTGTTATCTGAAGTCAAGCCTGCCTTGTACAAATTTAAATACACTTTACAAGCGTGAGAACGTTGTATCAGTTTGATGGAGAAGGGGAAATCCTATCCGATAAAACGAGAATCTTTAGATCTTTGAGAACAGTCACCCGAGAATTGTAGGCTAAAAACTGGAAGTGGCCATGTCCTGTTGCTTTTTTTAGATGGAAAGCCACTGAACTATACATAGAGGGATGGTTTCTACACACATGGACCAGTCTTTCTGTCTCTTTTACTTATGTCTTACCACAACTAGATCATCTTCCTTTTGTCCTCTCTGAATTCAGTGAGCAATCACGACATAAAAAGTCTTAAAAATTAGTTTTATGGTTTAGTGAAGGAATGAAAACTATCTCCCATAATTTTGTAAAAATGCGCCTCGGTACTGTAAATTTAAATGTAGGTCAAACCTTGACATTTTAATGGCATTCATATGACTTTTTATGAAGGGAAAGCGTTAAAACAAGACTAACTGTGCTCTGCCAAACCTCATCGAGCTGCCAGTCATTCCATCTCACCCAGAGAGCTTTTTTAGTGGACTGAATGAGCAGGAAGAGGCCTCTGTTGTTGTTGTTATTACAACATAAAATTCTTTCACCAACTTATCTTCAGCTGCCTTTTTATTTTTCTCCATTTGTCGTGTTACACGGAGAAAGACGGCTCCGGGGCTTCAACCTGAAGTCTTAAAAATGCCTGTCGAGGTATAAATACTCACTCCGTTCTCATATGGCAACGTCAACCAGCCCAACTCTGATCCTGAAGTGCTCATATCCAGTAAAACTTCTACAGAGACAAACAGAAACACATATGACTTAAGGTTACAACAAGCACAGCACATGTAATGACACCTGATGCATCAAAAAAATATATAACCTATGTAATACAATAACTATTTAGCTATAAAAGAAAGATAGAAGGTGTTTTACTATTGTTTTTGTGTGTAATAGGCTGTTAAATAATTGGAAATGACTATGATTTGACTGTGCGATTAAATCCACCGCCTTGATCTCTGGGGCCACCAGCTTTATGGGGGGCACATGCCATGCTTTGACGTTTTAATCAGGCATGTCGGTGTGATTCAGGACTTCATTGACCGTGTCCTCCAGATCCAGGATACAGCACTAATAATGTCTGAGAAAGGCGTGGGCAGTTAAATGACCATGACGAGAGAAATACATGAATCTACACCACGGGTGATTCAAAAAAGCTGACATGTTGAGACATCTCACAGGTGCCACTTAAAGCCAGGACCGATTAATTCATTTTTTTTAAAAAGACAGGTTTGTGTTGAAAATAGATTTTTTTTTAATGATTTAAAGTATTACAAAGTGTTCAGAGAAGGTTTAAATAGAAGAGTAAATGGATTTCACACAGACATTCACCACACTAGATCATCTGAAACTGACTTTGAAACAAAACTTAACAAAGACTAACAGCCTACATGAAGAAATGTAACTCGACAGTGAAACAAAAACAAAGAAATAATAATTAGAAACGTAGTTAAAACTGAAAGCAGGCTATTTAAATTCCGACCTCTTGACTCATGAGGTGCGGTGAAGCTAGGCGACACTTTTATTTCGTGAAAAAAAAAAGTACTTACGTTCTTTCGACTGAAGGCTGGCAAAAACTTGGTTAATAAATAAAAACAAAAACAAGTTGACCCGACGGAGCTCCATGGTTTCACACAACTTTTCCTTTTAATTTAAAAAAAGTCGTGCTTTTATATCCCAAACGTCTCTCCGGACTCCTCCGTCTGTCCCACTGGCTCCACTTCTCCCAATACTCCGACCGGCTGAGTGAGCACGAGCCCGCACACCATTGACAAACAGGTGGCGTCATAGCCCCGCCCCGTCCGCTGTGGAATGTTGGAGTTATCCATATGTGGTAGAGAGGGGGCGGGGCCAGAACTGTTGGACCGCACCTGTTTCATTGAGAAATATGTTCATAAACTCATTCACTGTCATTATACTGATGTTATCAGTGTTTGTGTAATGAATAAACCGACATAACATCCTGTCCTAAAATATCATATCAACAATTGTATATATTTGCCCACTGATGAATGTAACTAAGTACATTTACTCAAATACTGTACTCATTTTGAAGTACTTGTACTTTACTTTAATATTTCCATTTTCTGCTGCTGTATCCTTCCACTAACTTGACAGTACTTGAGTTAATTTACTTAGTTATATTCCATTACTGTGTATAAGGGCTACATACGTATAAATGTGTACATAATTTACTTTTACTTGTACTCTTGATACTTAACTACATTTAATATCAGATACTTTCACACTCAGTACTATTCATATGGTTGTAAAGTATGAACTTTGGGTACTTTAAACAACACTGTTTATACATTTGTAAAGTAAAATTTAGTCAGCCCAGCAAACTTAAATGCTACGTTACCTACAAATTATTAATTATATATTTACATTTTAAAATACACATAATGCTTTAACATGTATGTATCATCAGTCATCATTGTCAATTGTTAATATTTTTCACTTGTGCTCTGTGCGTTTGTTTCACATATATTTTTGTGTATTAGATTTTTCTGTTTTGATGCATGTGCTCATGGACCTGCCTACAAGAAAAAATAGAAAACACTGAATAAACTGAATTGCATTATTAAAGAATGAGCTTTAAGCAATAAAAACACAGTAAGTTTTATCTAAAATGTAGAGTTTCAGTTTTAATTTCAGTTGTTCTGTACTGTCACTTTGGTGGCCCATCTTGCACATGGCATGGGAATTTAATTTAAGATGGAGCACCGAGCTACCATAGCATGGATGTAAACAATCATTGTAGTCCTCTTCAGGCACACTTGCACTTGGTGTTTAAATATACATTCAGAAAACCTTCTTGGATGTTTTATCTGTGCTAGAAACGCTTTTTACTGGTTGCAAATGCTTCAAACAATGAATGTCAGTAATACAGTTCAAATATGTTTGGACTGAAAGAGTGTTTAAGTTGGACAATCTTTTTTGACCGTCCTCCAAGTAATTGCCTGAATCCTCCACAACTCGTCCAGGACTTGTCTTTCCCACGACTGGTAAAGGAGGGGTCAAGTGGGGGGGGTGGTCTAGTATGAATATATGACTACTAATGAGACGGTCCTCATAAAGAACCTTACAATTTGGGTATGAATATGTGACCACAAAGAAGATCTGACAATAGCATCACCTAGCAACTCTTATCTGGAGGAATTTCAGAGTCAAGTCTTCTCTGTGAAGCGCCGTGTACTTGGAAAAGAAGAGTCCCCTCGATCTGAGAGCCAAATACAGACAAAGACCCCCCCAAAAACTCAAGTGAAGAGGCGGACATTGTCTTGTCCAACGTTACCATACACGGACATTAATCATACAACAGACAGAATGAAAGATGTTGGTGAAATAATAGATTAACAAGTTAAGTGTGGGTTGAATTATGGCTTCCTGACCTCCAAATGACAACCAGTTCTATTGCTTACAAACGCAAATTGTTGTTTAACATGATAAGTATCGTTCCAGTGGGACATTTACACCCTGAAAGGTACAGAGAAATTATAATCAGAGGAGAAAGATTCATTGGCTGATTTTTTTATGCCTCAACAAACAAACTCATTTTGTTTCACCACTGTATAAACTGAATAAACAAACTGACCTTAAAGGACAACACAATTTCATACCGTTTTATTTTGTTTATATGTGGCGGACCCTGCCACCTTTCTAGCTTTAAAAAATAGTTCTGGGGACCTTATTTTCCTCTGAGAACAGCTTGTTTATTCAGTAATGGAAAAAATAAATATTTGAGTTTGTATTATTACCTCATTGATATTGTAAATATTAAAATTCTGACTTTAAATTTCTTCTCCAAAATTACATAGTGCCCCTTTAAGAAGAAAAGAAGAAAACAGGTTCATTCTTATTAAATCAATGCAATTTTATATATGTTCTTTACAAGATTTCATCTGTGTTTTTATGATATTAACTGATGAATTTTGGGCTATCTGTTTCTTTAAATGGTGACACAACTATCAAGTGAGAAAAAAGTTGTTTTTCATCTACTATTTGTCTTCCACCAATATTTGCCTTTCATTGTTCAAATATCAGTTTTCTAGTTTCTTTAACCAAGTTTTATGTCTCTCCTGAGGGAAAAAAAAGGAAGTTGAGTTGTACTTTTCAATCCCACAGAGAAGTGACACCACGCTCTAAGATCCAGATATCCCTCACTTTCAAATGAGCCGACACACTCTGTTTTGAGCGTGAACTGCCTTTTGAGGGGAAACTTCCATCTTAAGCACTCGAGCAGCTCTTTCTCTCCTCTCTTTAAGGGTTTTCATACACGCTGAGGTACGCTAAGGTGTTATTTTCGAGTGCGTTAATGCCAAGACTCTGAGAAGTGGTTTCTGTTGTCAACCAGTTCTCGAATGTGTCAAAGGTTAACACCCTCTCTAACACACAAGTATGCAAATGCTTTCATTACAATACAGGCTTCTTTTTATTCATCTAACAGAGGATGCATGCTGCCTGAGAGCAGACTGCGGCCTCACAGCGCTGAGCCCTCCGGGTGCCCAAACGCCAACCCCCCTTGCTAGGCTTCTGAGGGTGATGACAACACAAAAGTACTTCACACTGGGGGCTGGGCCTGAATTTGATGGGTCAGTGAACAGCAGCCGAGGCAGCAATGCCATGTCATTCAGACCCTGCTCCCTCACACCCCCTCTTTCCTTACACTTCTCGTGGTATCAGCAAACAGAGTTGTGGAACACTATTGAAAGCACCGGGGAGTTTTTGTGGACTGCCAACATGAAATGCGCCTACTGTTTTCCACCATTCCTCCATCTCAGTGAGGGCCCCCAAAACCCTCGTTAAGAAGTGATGTATTCTCGCCTTTGTTTGTCTGTTTCGATGACTACAGATTAACCATCAATGGTTGAAGAAGTACTCAGATTATTTGCTTAAGGATAATAGTCAGAAACAAGAACCACAACCAATACCACACACTCCATTACAGGGTAAAAGTCCTGCATTCAAAATGTCACTTATTAACATTTACTTAAAGAATCAAAAGTAAATGTAGTCATTATACAGAAAAGACTCATCAGTGTTATATTTTTATATTAATTGATCGTTATTACCGCCACTAAAGAGGTTATGTTCTCACCCGTGTTCGTTTGGTTGGTTGGTTTGTCAGCAGGATTTCACCAAAAATTCTGAACGGGTTTCTACAAAACTTGGACGGAGGATGGGACTCAGCCCAGAATAGACCCATTAACTTTTAGTGCTGACCCAGGTAAAGGGACGGATCCAGGAAGTTTTTTTCTCATTTTCTTTAACGTTGCAAGATAGGGCATTTTGTAACATGTATTTTAATTTCTCAGGGATTTACGCATGGATCTTCATGATAAAATCAAAAATCAGGTGTATTGAGGTGGCATATACAGACATTAAGGAATCAAAAATTACAACATTGATATATAATGGCCAATATTCTGCTGTTTTTCAAATCTGAAATCTTTTTCTGCATTATGTTCTGTACAAAAGGAGTTTTCATATCGGACAACGTATACACCGATCTCAGTATGTCTGTGACAAGCCAATATTTGCTGATAAAATTGCCCACCGATACATCGATCAGGCTCTACTCAGCAGTGCTTTAATGTTGCAGTTGGTTGAATAGGCGCTAGTTCTGACTATTTCATGTACATTTTTTTTTTTTTAAAACGATGTTTTGTATGAAAGTTTTAACTAGTAACTGTAGTTGAAGAATAAGAAGTGCAATATTTATCTCTACAATGAAGTGAACCATAAAGTAGCATAAAATGAAAATACTTGGAATAAATACATTACAGTAGACAAGTTTTCTGCTTCAATGTATCATTATGAAGCAAATGTTGATTGCACAATGTAATCGATACAAAATAACTAAAACATCAGCATTTAAATTGGTTCCCTAAGACCACGCTTTCACTACACAGTTTGTTCTGCCACTGAGCACACAGTCACCCTGGAAAAGGAAGTTCATCTGTTTCTATTTCAGAGTAAATGATTGAATAAACACGTCCTGTCCTGTGTCGTTGTTGTTTGTGACTCTGAGGAAAACAGAAACAATCCAGTTGTCTTTGCAACAGTCATATTAATCATATTGCTTTTTTATATTATTAAACAATAGAGTTAGAATTAGCTGTTTCATCTAATATTTATTATAATAGAAATTACAGCTTTTAAAAAGTCTACTTAAAATGAAACACAGGAGAACTATTAATTGATAACCATGTGTTTCTAACAGTGTCAACTTCCCATGAGTTAAGAAAAACAGTCCAGGTGACTTGGCTTGGTCCTGAGTCAGAAGCCTGGATCAAGACCATAGGAGACATTGTATTTTTGAGACAACACTAAGGTTTTTTATGAGCCAATGCGGTAGGAATTTTCCACCCACACACAAGTGTGTAATCCTTGAACTTATCTGATAATATAAAAATCACACAAGACAAGGGCTGTACTTCACAGAGTAAAGAAAACAATCAGACATGACGACAAAAACAGGAGATATCTCAGCTCAACAACCACAGCATTGTTCAGTTCAGTACTGTAGTTTTCTTTGCATAATGTGATACCGCGTACTAATAAGTCTTACACATATGAACCACAACAGAAAGTATGATACAAGTTGAATCCTTCACTGAGACTGAATAGAAACCACAAGACCACATGTTGTAAAATATCTACCAACAGAAGTGTGCTGTAAAAACCAAACACAATCTCAACCCACCATCCTTTTATGTTCCTCACTAACGGAATGAAAATTGTGGAAGCTTCTTCATTCTGTGCCCTATTGTCTGGACTGAAAGGCATGTATGTGAATTGTTTTTTCCTCCCTGCCAACTCATTTCAAAAGCTCCACATGCCACCTCTGCAAACACTACCTCTCTTAACTGGAATTCAGGGCGGGTGTCTGTTGTCTATGTGGGCTCTGCTGTGTGCGGCGTAGCGTTGAGAAACAAAAGGGAAGAACACGCTTCGACAAGTCTTCGTCTTATGAAGAGAAGAAATGTGAGAATGTGGTTTAAAAACACAGAGCGTTACTCATACACTACATGGGAAAAGTCTATTTGTGTCTTCGCCCTGATCAGTCATCGCTGCCTGGGTTGGGACTGACCTCATGCATCAAAGACTGCAGGTACAGGCAGATATTTTAGCAGGTATCTCAAGAAAGATATCTGGCAGGATCGTCTCATCTTTGAAATACAAAACCACCACTAAGTACCTTTGAAGTCACACATCAAATAACTAACCACAAATCATAAAATAACGGAACAAAAAATTGCCTTTCAATTGCTCATTATCATGCTCTTATTAGTGTCTAACAGGTTGTGTATTCAAATTCATCCCAGACTGATGTCACTATAATCCTCCTCGTCTGGCAAGTGAAGGGACGAGCCTGAAAGTGAAATCCCCTCCAGTAAAGACCTGTGTCAAATGTAATGGCTGCTGGCAAAGGGGCCTAATAAAGATGACAGCACACATTCATATGCATTCATTTGTGTGCTCAGCTTGACGAAGTCTGCCTCGCAGGCTTAACAAAGGGGAGGAAGGAAGCCAGGGGCTGTGGAGAATGCCTGGGGGGTGCGGCGACAATACACACACACACACACACACACACACACACACACACATACACACTTAAACACACACAGTGGTCCTCCAGCCTGCGTCCTGTGGTCTCTCAAGTCTGAAGTTATAGCAGTGACAGCTGGGCTAGCACGCTCTGCATGAGCTCTTTCTCTCTTTAGCGACCCACCCCTCCCCTCCACACACATTAACACATACACACACACACACACACAGTCTGTGACACGCAGGATGCTCCATCCTGTTTACTGTTTACATTTCACAGTGGCCGACCAACTTGGGAGGGCTATACAGTGTGATCACAGGCATTACAGCTGTTTGTAAGGTAGTGGTGCGGATGGTATGTGTGTGTGTGTGTGTGTGTGAGAGAGAGAGAGAGAGAGAGAGAGAGAGTGTGTGAGAGTGTTTGTGTGTGTGTGTGTGTGTGTGTGTGTGTGTGGCCCATGTTAGAGTTTGAGATGACACTATAACATATTATTGTGATGCAAACTTTCTTTTTAATCCTGGTGACAGCAGTTGCCAAAACAATCTCACAACCAGGTCCTTTATGTAACTTCAGTCGTATCAAACAATCTTCTTCACCAGACGGAGGCTGCTCAGTTGTCCTAGATATGTAGATTTTCAAATTTTCATTTTTTATGAGGACTTCAAATGCACAGTATGTAATTTCTGCTGCTCGCAGGCTCTCAATCAGTGGGAGCGTGGGATCATGGAAGTTGTTGTCCTGATTGTTAAACAACCACCATCGCTGATGAAAATCTACCTGCGTGACTCAGGCAGAAATGTTCACGGACAAGGTAATATTTTAAAGTTTTATTCACGTTTAGTCTCATTTAGTTAGTGTTTAGTCTCGTTCGCTGACATTTATTCTGACTGACTCCTAGAAGTTCAAGCGACAGGTGACCAAATGAACACACTGCACATTGTTACCTTGAATAAAATTACAGATTTCTCTAGATTTGAACATTGTCATTTTTATATAATTTAAAGGATAAATTCAACCAAAAATGAAAATTCAGTCATTATCTTCTCATTTGAAGCCCAGAGATCCCAAATTGATATGAAAAGACGTTATTTACGCCCTTCTTACAGCCAAAATCTTCACTGTAGCTGTTAAGGGGCTTGGATTACATCAGACGAGCTGTATGGAGCCATTTTATGTTTCCTTATAGTTGTTTATTTACATTTTAAAACAAGCCCCCATCTACTTCAGTTGTTTAGCAGAATGCTGCAATACTATTTTGCTGTGAAGCTTCAGAAATGTTTTGTGGACGATGAAACTTCACCTGACTTTCCATCAACGTGAGGGTTAGTAGATAATTAATGAATTTTCTTTTTTGAATGAACTTGTCCTTTAATGCAGAAATGTTACATATTGTGTTTTTAAGAACATCTCATTCATGCTGGCTTAAAAAATGAAATTGAAAATTGACGCTTGACTTTGGAAACAGCAGTTGAGGAAATCATCAAAAGCTCCTACACTACAGCTACTAGTGGACCCGGTGGTGACATTGTTTTAAAACAAGCTTTGCTGCAAAATGCCCATATTTCTATTAACCATGTGAACATCCAAACAATAAAAAAACCTCCTTCTGGGATGCAAAAACCAGAATAACTGTAGTTATGCATTTCCAATTGGTTGTTCAATTTCAGCTGCTAACTTTCCTTATGTGTATCAGATGGGCGTGTGGAGCTGCTGAGTCAAGGTCTCTGCTGTAATGACCACAACTGTTCACAAGAGGAAAGGGAGGACCAGATGGGGCGACTGCCAGTGTGGTCAACAACAATCAGATCATTATTTGGCCAAAAGGGGCACCTGCTTTGTTTGAGGTGGGCCTGAATTCAGAGGGCGATGACGCTAGACAGCTGAACAATGCAGCGTTAAACAGGAGCTGGTGTTTGTCTACTTTAAGTCAGCAGTTTATGTTTTTCAGATTTTTAGTCCTTCCTAAAATTGTGGACAGTCAGAGGGCGATATGGCAGCTTGTTGACATTGTGGACACCAGCGTTTGTTTTTCAGTTAGAGATGGACCGTTAAAAGCTGATGACATTTGATTGATGACAGTATAACGAGCTTCAGACTGTGGTAAGTATATGACTTCAGTGGAAAGAAGTTATACCAAACAGAGACCAACAGAGGTCACTCTTGTTTGGACAATACTCAGCAGTCTACAGCTGCCCCCAAGTGACAGACAGCAGCCAAAGACACAAACTACAGCTGACACAGGACTTGTGTAGAAGGTGATGAATTATTCATCAACATGATAGTCATTTAGTCAAATCATTTAAATGAGCTAGAGGTGATCTGTTCCATTTAAAATATTATTTTTAGATAGTAAAAACCTTTTAAGAGATGATTCATAATCTAATACACTAACCCTTATAATTTAATAATAGAGTCCCAAGTAATAAATACTAAAAGTCAGACTTAAAAAAAAGACTAAACTGAAACAAAAAACCCATTCAAGTTATCACGTCTCAAGTCAAGTAACAAGTCCTTAACTTCTCCATAGTCTATAGTCGAGTTTCAAGTAATTTATTTTCTGTCAAGTCAATTTGCAAGTCATCGAAACAGTGACTTAAGTCGTCTCGAGCCCGAGTCACAACAACACACAATAGGGTTCTTTTACTGACAGATTCTTATTTTTATCTCCTGCAACACCAAAAATAGCTATCAAAGGATCTGGGTGTTTTGAAGATCGAACTCCAATGGGTGGACGGATTAGGAAATAGCCAGAATGAGTGTGCTAGGGAGGCAGGCGAGAGTCTGCATCTGTCACAGGTGGAATCAACATCTGGGAACATTTTAGGGAGTTTGACAACACAACATGTGCTAAGGAGCAGTCTCTGCACGTGCATGGCTCATGACCTGAATTCAATGAGAATCTGAAATCATTCAAAAAGTTAGTGAAACAGTTTAAAGGGGCACTATGTAGTTTGGGGGAAGAAATTCAAACTCAGAATTTTGATATTTACAATATTAATGAGGTAATATTACAAACTCAGAAATAATTTTTTTTCCGTAACTTAAATAAACAAGTGGTTCTCAGAGGAAAATAAGGTAGAAGCTTGAAAGGTGGCAGGGTCCCCCACATATGAACAGTATGAAATTGTGTTGTCATTTAAGTTGCAGTTTTAATTCTGATTTTCTTTCACCAAGAAGAGAACCAGCTGGTCTTCATAATTTATAAGCCGATGCAAGTGTTCTGATCTTCTGTTATATGTTGTAGGTCAGATCGGCTTGTTCTCCACAGTGTCCACTGGTCAGTGGATGATAGCGAGATAATTTCTTTCTTTACATAAAGAGGTCATATTATGCTTTTTGGGTTTTTGCCTTTCCTTTATTGAGTTATGAAGCATGTTTGTGCATGTAAAAGGTCTGCAAAGTGACAAAGCCCAAAGTCAATGCCAAAGGAAGTAACCTTCTCCCACAGAAAACACTGCTCCTGCAATGCCTGAAATGCCTGGCTTGGAGTCGAGCCTTTACTTCAGTAATTTATGTGCGTCACAATGTAACAGGCGTTATATAAATATATATTTTTATATATTTATTATAAAATATATACACTCCAGTCAGTCAGCAGACATACAGTTGCTACTGCTGTAGCGGCGTTATTTTAGATCACACTACCTAGCAATGCACCATATGAGAAAAATAAGACAAATAAAAGTATGAACCTGGAAATTAGCATAATATGACCTCTTTAAATATTACACCTCATGTAGTAATTTCTTATACTAATATATATATTTACTTCAAGACCTACAATTACATATTTTAGATCTGAATTCTTTAATAACTATGCACTTGGGTCAGTCAAGGCTGAAACCCCCACTGCTACTGCTTCCCTGGGGGTCTTGCATCAGAGTTTCTGCAGCTAAAGGACACTGAAAACCCTCCTTTTCCAGACCCAGTAACGCCGGTTGACATGTTGGACATAGTACTATTCTCGTTTTTAAATTAGACCCCTGTAGAGTATGGTGTGGTGGAGATAAATCCTATAAAAACACACATTCCTGACCTCCATCAGCAGCGAGACCGTGTCACGTCACGTGACTGGTACAGGAAGAGTCCTCTGATGGTGAAGCAGCGAGTTGTTCGTGCCACCAGCACGGGGCAGGTTCGTATCCAGCTCACTTCACACAGTCCGTCAGCTGCCTTTAAAAGCGTGTGTTTGTATTTTAGTCATGTGAACTGTTTTGTCGATGGTTCAAGGTTTAAATGAAGGATTGTGGAGCATCGCGTGCTTGTAACGTCAGCGGAAGTGAAGTTTGACAGCTAGCAGGTGGAATCGTGGGATTAACTCCACCGTCAAACTGTTGTCGTGTTTTAACCTCACAAGAAAATGACAACAGGGAAATGACTAGTAAACTATAAGGAATGGGTTTTATTCGAGTAGCTCAGTGTATGAACTGACAGTTTGTGGAGTTCATTGACTCCTGTGTTGGAGATAAACTCGTTAACTTACCTGAAACGATAACGTCCGTCAGCGTGCGCTCACTTTGAACCAGCAACGGTTTACAACTGAGTCAAGTTTTTGGTATTTTCACTGCTGTTGTCATTCTTGCAGCTAAATGTCGTGTCTGTTAAACATTTGAAAAGCTTGTAACCGAGGAATAATCCCCCACGTGTATCTATGTGATGTTTTGTTTCCTGGCTGGCAAAGATCAAGCCGACTAACGTGACAGGAAAACACACATTTTGTCGGGGTAACAGAATTAAGCGCAACACGTGTGGAACAGGATGTGTTCAGTCAGCCTTTTAAGTACACTAACAAGCCAACTACGGAAGCCCTAAAGGGCCATGCGTTCATACATTTTATTTCCTCCGTTTTCCCGTGATAACGAGTTAATTTCATTTGTTTTCTCGAGATCTCGAGTTATTATCTCGAAATAACAACTGCCGTTATCCCGAGATAACGGGATAATTATCTCGAGATCTCGAGATAACGAAACTTTGTTTTCCCGAGATAACGATATAATTAATTCGAGATCTCGAGATAATGACTGTGATATGATAGGCCTGAGATTATGGAGACGCCCGGGACCTCGTAGCTGGTCAGCTATGTAGTTAACGACGACATCAGGCTCACTTAGATTGCGCCGCTGATATAGCCGAAGCCTTGCTAACCGTCTTTTTAGATTACACACACTAATGTGTATATTATCTGTAATAGCAAGGCATAATTCTATTTCAGCCTGTGTCAGGCCTTGATTGCAAAGATATGTGACGCGGTGATCGATATGCTCCTGCTCCTCTGACATTGCTACACTGAATGATGTTTCCTGCAATGATTTAATATACTACACTATCGTTTTGTTTTCTCAAGATCTCAAATGAATTATATCGTTATCTCGGGAAAACAAAGTTTCGTTATCTCGAGATCTCGAGATAACGAAACTTTGTTTTCCCGAGATAACGATATAATTAATTCGAGATCTCGAGATAATGACTGTGATATGATAGGCCTGAGATTATGGAGACGCCCGGCACCTCGTAGCTGGTCAGCTATGTAGTTAACGACGACATCAGGCTCACTTAGATTGCGCCGCTGATATATATATATATCGTTATCTCGGGAAAACAAAGTTTCGTTATCTCGAGATCTCGAGAAAATTATATCGTTATCTCGGGAAAACAAAGTTTCGTTATCTCGAGAAAATTATATCGTTATCTTGGGAAAACAAAGTTTCGTTATCTCGCGATCTCGAGAAAATTATATCGTTATCTCGGGAAAACGGCAGTTGTTATTTCGAGATAATAACTCGATATCTCGAGAAAACAAATGAAATTAACTCATTATCACGGGAAAACGGAGGAACTAAAATGTATGAATGCATGGCCCTTTAGGGCTTCCGTATTCAACTGCAATAGGTTGTGTTATCATTTTTACAATTGAGACATTTGAGCCACAAAGAATGTGGAGAAAGGAGCTAAGCTTTCTGGCACATAAAAAATAATCATTATAGAGCCCTGTGTAGACACCTGTGAGACTTTTGAATTGGGTTTTGGAAAATAAATTGCCGATAATAAACTCTGGCAAACACAAGTTTATGACACTCGCATGTTTTGTTCAGCAAGATAATCTACACAGATGAACACCACTTTTGTGATTTGAGTAAATTAAATCTCTAGAAGTAAAAAGATGATGTCAGGCTATAAACGGACTACATGCGGTCGCATGACTTAAACGTCACCACCACTTGAAGTCATACTACACATTTACTATACACGTTTTCTGTAAATTGATCATCCTACAATCCGTAAAGTGAGAGTTCGAATAATTTGTGACTGAAGTCCATCTGTAAAGATGGACTAGTGAGTAGATGAGTCTCCGCGTTCGGTGTGATGACATTTAATTTTAACTTCTGTAGTCTCATTGTTGGCAGCCGCCGTCTTTAAGACTGATTTATAATTCAATTGTGGGACATTTAATGATGTATTTTATGTCGTAGGACAAAACTTGTTAGCTAAATATCTTAAGCATGTGGTAACCACAGACCTTATGTTAGACATTTAACTGAAAATCAATTCAAAAAGCTCATAGACTTTGAGATGAGGGAACCGGATATGCAAAAATGCTAACTGATTTCTGAGTTTGCAGACTACAAACTACACCACTCTAAGGAGCAAAGCTTTCTGGCACATAAAAAGTAATCAATATTGAGCCATACTGTGCTCTGAACATAACAAAATGGTATGTTACTTAATAATCCAAATAAAAATATTCAACATTTTTCTTAACATAGGCCCATTTTTAATCATCTAAACCTATTTCACAAAGTGCAATTTCATCCCTTTTTTCATTGTGCAGTCGTCAATGGTGCGAGACAAATAGATTTTTGATCCCATTTGAATCGCGCCATGAATTAAAAATATCATTTTTAAGTCAATAAAGTTGCTGTTTGTCATTAAGATAGAAAAATATCAAGTTTTGTGTGAATCTGCTCAGTGAACTACTTTGTCTCGCTCAACACACATCACGAACACCAACATGACTCGCCAATTTGGCAAAGAAAAGGTACTAAAAAAGATGAAAATAACAATAAAATCTGGTCATATTGAAACTGCAGTTATGTGAAAGGGTAGTTCGTCAGTTCTGTGAGCTGCTAATATACAGGGGCAGCTCTACAATCTTTAAGTTATGGGTTTTGATGAGTATTATATATTATATATTATATATATATATATATCATATATAGTATATATAGTTTTTCCAGTATATAGTTTTTCCAGTATATGATCTGCTGCTTTCTACTGTTCCCTGCTTTTCCACCATCATCATCATGAACACGACACACAAAGGACAAAAAGGAAAAACGGAAAAATGTGCAAAAGTCAAAACCCTATTTTTAACAGGTGTACTCGTATTTTCAAAAAAACTCTACACAAACACGCTAATTGTTGTTTAAAACTGGTAACAGTGTTATCAATTTGACTGTTGGCTTTATTTGCATGTTTTCACTCACTCACGAGTTTCACTTTTAATACTGAACCAAGTCGTTACTTTATCTCAGCTTGATTTACATGAAAGCATAGATGTGGTCAAGGGGGTAATGACAGTTAATGTGACTGCCAAGTTAAACTGATAGCTGTTTAAGTTTGTTAGTTGTGAAGTTTTTCAGATTTTTCCTATGTGAAATAAAATATCTTTTGGATGCCTTTTTTATTATTAACAACTAGCACTGTACATTTCTTTACTTGGGTGTGATGAAGTCGACTTCAGCTAGATGACTCTTGTATGGTCAAACTTAAATTGACGATGCAAGCACCAACACATTTTACAAATTCAACAGATTGTCACGATTATTGGAGTTTACATATCTATTGTTCCCATTTTTACTGACCACTGTACAGCATTCATAACCCGCACAGTGCTTGTTTGTTGTGAGGATCACAAGTTTACTGATCACAAGTTTACTGCTGTAAGTGGGGTAAACATCTTTTATGAAAAGATGTATTTTGGACTTAAGGGTAATGACTTGGTTATTAGTCACAACGCAGGGCAGTTGAATGGGTTCATCAGTTTCTGATGATGGTGAGTGAATAGTTTGAACATCCCTGCAGTAATGTCAGAAGACTCTTGTTATTTACTTCGGACCACTTGGCTGTGACAAATGTAGCCACAAAGATGCAGACAAGATGCAGCCAACCGTCTCGGCAGCGCTTTTTTCAGTCATGAACAAAACCACTCAGTCGTCAGACAAGTCGTCATTGTTCATGTGGGCAAGACGGTTAATGTGATCTTGCTTGGCACCTGGAATCTCAACGTTTGATGTTGAGAAATTGTTTGAGGAAACTTGCGTATATAATTTCAGTGTGTGAAGGTTGGTTGAGGGTCACGTGAAGGCCTGTGTGTGATGAGATGGTGCCCTATTTTGGCTTTCTGTACTCACTCTTTACTGCCAATTTGAACAATAAGTGAGACGACTGGAGCATGACTATTGGTTTGACGGAAGATTTTTTATGCTGCTAGAAAATGAAAGCAGCTTGTGACTGAGAAGGAATCACGTTCTGGAATAAACTGGGGACGAGCTGCACAAGAATTGAGTCAAAACCTTTGAATGAAGATGGTGTTTTTGAAGATAATGTCCCATTTTATTGATTTCTATGGTGAGATTAAAAAAGTAAAAGTCAATGAGGATAAAAGAAGCGTATAAGTGGTAGAAGTGAAAAATGAAAATTAAACAAATACAATAGATGGGAAACGATGTATACTGTTGTTTCGGAGCTGTGCTGTTGTTAATCTTTGACATCTTTAGATAGAGAAGTGACAGGAATAAAAACTTTGACCAGAGTAATCCTTAAAGCTGTTAAGAACTAGACTGGGTTGTTGTTGAAGACCTTTGCTGTTTGCACTGCTGCTGTGTAAACATGATTGTGGACGCAAGGATTCCAGCTGTTGCTGTAATAAAATGAGTGTCATAGTGTGGGTGTTATGTTCAACGTGTACAATTTTCAGTCTCCCTAGAGAGAGTGGAAACTAAAATGTACTCTGTCATTAATTAGGTTTATAACATCCAGGCCTTTGCTATAGCTACAGCTCCGTAATGCCTCACATTTAAAGTTTGTTCTTCATATAACAAAATGCCGGTGAAGGCAGTAATGAAGAGCTTGTATCTACATTGAGACGCTGATGATTTTAAATGTCTGTCAGTGTTACGAATGTGGACATAATGACTAAGTGGGTAAAGGCAAGAATCAGAAAATGTAGTTAAGTCTGTTAAGCTTAGAAAATTGCATAACTTTTATTTTATGTTCTAAAAAGATGGGAAATGGGTTTCCATAAATTAAGGACTGGTCACAAGGACTGGTTTCCAGACATTAACATGTTAAAAAAAATGTGGGTTAAAGGGGAACTTACAAATCAAAGTCTGTTTATGGGTCTTGGGTTGTGACGACTCGCATATGTGAAAATAGTTGAATACATCCTTTTGTGGCTCCAGAGGACGCTGCATGAAATCTGTTAAATTGCCTAAAGTGAAGCATCAGTCAGGGCTGCAGACTACACATAAGAAAATGAGAAAAGTGATCACAACAGACCTGTAGCCCACCCCTTTCTCTACCTGAGGTTGGCAGCTCAAGGCTACATTAGCTGCGATTAGTATAACACACAGTGGGTGGGTCATGTAGGCGACAGGTTTTTACAAGGAAGGAGGATACATGTAATGAAAAAGACAGTATCTCTAGTTCTGTGGTATTGATTTTGTTCAACTAACCATCATGAGACTGATGATGTTAAATTAGTGTGTAATGTCAGAAGTGTGGAGTACTCTTTTCAGCTTTAGCTCACACAAGCTTATCATTTTGTGCACATACTTTGAGTGTTTTTTTACATTTATGACCAGACACGGTGTCAAGATAGTTTAGACTGCAAATCCTTGACACTTTTGGGACCCTGATACCTAAAACAAACAGAATCCAAATGTTTAATAGATAAAGAAAGGAACATCTTCCCAGTTTGCACTAAGCATGCGAAAACTGCAGACAAGATTTGATTGATTTCACTCCCTTTTTAGCTTTTGCTGCAACCTTTCCTATAAATGATTTTTGGGTTCTTGCAAAATCAGTTGGTCTGACTTTCCCGGCATTCTTATCAACAGCAGGACTGTTGTACGGGAAGCTCAAAGCCCCTGAGCAAAGAGCAAAGTCTACACCCCTGCTCCACCACTATCTACTGATCATTACGCTCATGACAGCGTCACTGCAGCACATCACTGACTATCAAGGGACTTGAGAACAGCTGGAGAACAAGACGGTGCTAAGTAATGTATTTGTTATCTATTTTGTCCACGTTAGTTCCAGTTTTATTGATGTTGCATAACTACTGCTTTATATTTATATAGTGTTCATAGTGTATCTGTATTGGCTTTTAGATGTTCAAATGTGACTTTTGACTCTTTTTTTTTTTTTTATGTTGCCAAAGAAATACAGCAGTATCTACAGAGTGTGTGCATTGTTAGAAATGTTGATGATTCATATTATTAATTGTAGTTTATGTGCCGGTTGAAGCGTTTCTGTCATGTAGCATTAACAAGGCAAATATTTTTAATTTATTTCATTTAGTTTGGGGACATGTCGTGAATTATTTTCCTTATATCACAAACATTTAGAGCTGAAACAATTAGTTTATTTTCCAGTTAGACAATCACAAAAATAAATTGACAACTATTCTGACGATGGATTGTTTCATTCAGTCTTCAGGAACCAATGAGAAACATTTACATCTATTGCGAGGCTTTATGTAACTTCAGTGAGAGGGTAGGATCACAGTGTTACATTCATGTTTTCAACACATAACATTGTTATGATGTAATGAGTTTTGTTTGTAGTTAGCACCTACACTATGTCTGACAAATTGTTACGGACCTTGGATTTGTATTTACCACAGTGCTGTTGCACCCAGAAACTTCGAGGGGCCATAATCAATGGTGAAAAATCCCTACAAAATGTGCTGATGGTTACTTTCATGCTTGGTGTCCTAATTTCTCGCTGGTGCTCGATGATTTTCTAGATGATTGTCTCGTCTACATGTAATGTCTCTTTGCTGTGTTCATACAGGAGTTTGGACGGCTAAGACCAGAGCATGTTTGTGACTGTGTTCCTGCTTCTGGTCACTCTCTGTGCCCAGGGAGGAAATGGCGAGGAGAGAGAGGAGGCACAGAGACCCGGCCATGTTTCGGTGGTGATAGTGGGAGGCACAGGTGACCTGGCAAAGAAGTACCTGTGGCAGGGCTTCTTCGAACTGTATGTGAACCAGGTCAAAAGTGGATACACCTTTTCCTTCTATGGCGGAGGACTGTCCCCTGCTGACAAGGCCACACCGGTCCTCTTTGAGATCCTGAAGGCGGTTTCTTGCCCAAAGGATGTATCACAGGAACGCTGTGCTCTGCTCAAAGAGCAGTTCCTGCGGCTCTCACAGTATCGGCAGCTGCAGAGCGTCGAGGACTACCAGGATCTGGCAAAGCACATTGAGAAAGAGCTTCAACAAGAGGGAATGACAGAGGCTGGGAGGCTCTTCTACCTCTCAGTACCAGCCTTTGCATATGCAGATATTGCTGATAAGATCAACAGCAGCTGTAGGCCGACCAGCGGGGCGTGGCTGAGGGTGGTGCTCGAGAAACCTTTTGGACATGACTTCAGGAGTGCTCAGGTGCTTGCATCTCAGCTCGGGAATTCCTTAAAGGATGAAGAAATGTACAGAATTGACCATTACCTGGGAAAGCAGGTAAGAATAACCTACACAGTGTGTGCCTCTCACCTGAGACTCTGTAACAGATACGTTTGATTTGATGGTGTGTTTTTCTGCTTTTGTGAAAAGGTGGTTTCAAGGATTCTTCCATTCAGAGAAGAAAACAAGAAGCTTCTGGATCCCATCTGGAACAGGCACCACATAGAGAGAGTGGAGATTGTACTGAAAGAGACGCTGGATGTTAAAGGTGATTATGCATCGTTACTGTTGTAATTAAAGGGACAGTTCACCCCTAAATCAAAATTACATATTTTTGCTCTTACCTGTAGAAACTCAGCAACTCACACTAAAACAATCTAGATTGATGAATAGTACTACAGCTGAAAGTAAAAATATATATTTTTGATTTTTGTGGGAATGGTCACTTAAATTTTTTTGAGATAAGAAAAAGTAAGAAGAATTTCTGAGCTAGAACCATGTGTTCATGTCCTCACATGTCGTTTTGCCCTCAAAGGTCGTATCCCCTTCTACGACCAATACGGGGTGGTCAGAGATGTGCTGCAGAACCACATGACAGAGGTCATGACCCTGTTGACCATGAGCCTGCCCATGAACCTGAGCAGCAATGAGGAAGTCCTACGAAACAAGCTGCAGGTCTTCAGGTCCCTGCTGCCCGTAGGGAAGGATCAAGCTGTGGTCGGCCAATACCAAGCATACAAAACAGAGGTTCAGCAGGAGCTGAATAAGACGAAAGATCACATCAGCATCACACCAACATTTGCAGGTGAGTACTGAAGGCTTTTCTTTTTAAATGTCATTAATTTAAGTATTCTTTACTGTTGAACTGTAAAAGACATTGCTATCCAGCTAATAAGTGATCCTGTTTGTGTATTTCAGCTGTATTGACGTACATCGATGAGGCCCAGTATGAAGGTGTGCCAATTCTTCTGATCTCAGGGAAGATGTTAGATGAGCGGGTGGGATATGCACGCATACTTTTCAAGAATGACATCTTTTGTCTTCAGAACCACAACAGCGTACACTGCAAGCCCAAACAGATAGTTTTCCACTTTGGGCACGGCAGCCTTAAATATCCAGCAATTCTTGTAAGTAAGAATTTATTCAAGCCAGTTTTAATGGACAGTGCGTGGAAGGAAGTGACAGAGCATAAAGATGTCGATGTTCTAGGTTTGCCTCTTTCAGACTACTATGTGCAAACGCCAATAGAGCAGAGGGAAGCTTATTATGAACTAATTTCACACATTTTTGCTGGACGAAAGAATAGTTTCATTAGTACTGAAAACCTGCTGGCTTCTTGGGGCTTGTGGACGCCACTACTCAGCAGCCTTGCCAGCACGTTTCCCCGCATCTACCCAGGAGGTGCAGAGAACGGAGACCTGCTGGACGTCCATATTAAAGGGAAAGACATTAGCTACCACAATGAGGTGGTGATAATCAGCAATGATCAGATTGGTGGTGGCTTCCAAGTGATGCAAGGTAAATTTCGTAGCTCTGACATGGTGTCTGCCTGGACTGAGGAGCTGGTGGTGAGGCTAGCTGCAGACATACAAGAAGCAGCGGAGGCCGCAGTACGCGAGGGTGGTGTTTTTCATCTTGCCCTCTCTGGTGGGTCCTCTCCCCTCGCTCTGTTCCACAGGCTGGCCCTGCACCACTTCTCCTTCCCCTGGAGGGACACCCATGTGTGGATGGTGGATGAGCGCTGCGTGCCACTGACTGACTCAGAATCCAACTTCCGCAACCTCCACGACCATCTACTGCACCATGTGAGGATACCCTATTACAACATCCACCCCATGCCAGTACAGATCAACCAGCGTCTGTGTGTGGAGGAGGACGGAGGAGCGCTGCTGTATGAGAAAGAGGTCAACAAGTGGGTGAACGGCTCCAGCTTCCACTTTGTGCTGCTGGGAGTGGGCTACGACAGCCACACAGCCTCTCTGTTCCCTGGCAGTAAAGTAGATGACCACGGGGAGAGTCTGGTGGCCCTCACTGAGAGCCCCATCAAGCCTCACCAGCGTATGAGCCTCACTTTTAGTGCCATCAACCGAGCGCACAGGGTCGCTCTGTTAGTGATGGGCAAAGGCAAACATGAGCTGATCACCCAGCTGAGCCGAGTGAAGGACAACCCAGACAAATGGCCCGTCACTGGGGTGAAGCCTGCTAATGGCAGACTTGTTTGGTATATAGACTATGATGCACTTTTAGGATAGGAATAATTACACTCCTAACTTTCAAACAATGTTTGAGGAGCTGCTTTAATTGGACTGCTGGTGGAGGGGGAAGAGTGTTTGGACCAGCACTTTTTTTTGGCTTTTTAACCACAAATTACATACAAAACATTTCTGCTGACTTTTTCAAGATTGACTTCCAACCATCAGAAGTCAGAATTCTTAACTGTACTTAAAAACTTTGAGCTATTAGGGGTGTCACGATTTGATTTGACTTTTTGATTTTAAGGTCACTATTCAATTTAAAAAAACATTTTCAACAGGAGGAGACAATACCAGGTGCTCAGTTGTGGATTAGTAAACTCAAGGTGAATGTGAGGTGCTCTTGAAGTTATACCTCAGAGTTAAAAATGACAAAGGAGAATAAACGCAGACCGGTTTCAACCACACAGGGTCTTCTTCAGGATGTAACTAGAAAGAGGAATAAAACACAGCCATGCCACTATCGAGCCTTGATTTTTGTAAACATCAACAGATCATTGGTTTCATGCCCTGACAACCTTCATTTACATTTTCAAATTCTTCTTTAAAAAGTAAGGCTACATGGCATAGCATAGCAACAGTGATATAACTGGCTTATGTTTGCTTTTCAGTGTGTGTGTAGCACAAGCACCAGTTTTTGTTGGTCTTCGGACACACAGCGAACGCATGTTGGCAAGCAAGGGTGGAGAGAAAAAAAATATTGAGACAATCTCCAATCCTAATTTTGATTTCGATAACTGAAAACCGATCGTTATGAGCACTGATTTCAGTTTAGATTTGAAATCATGACACCCCTCATAGCTTTTATTGTGTAGTACAGCAGCAGAAAACTTGGAACCGTTCTTGTAGCTGTTTTAAAAACAGCCCCTCATTGGTGGATTCATGTGCTTGTTAAAAACATACAGCAGACTTTGTGAAAAGAACATTGTCTGAATTTCTTACATTTAAAGAGCCGCTGTTTAGCCAACTTTAAAGGCTCGGATGTGGAGTTGCAGCTAAATTACAACGTGACGACTGTGTAACTTCAAAGTTAGGGTTCAGTTCAAAGTGTTGGTGGAATGTGAAGTATCGTGAAGAATTTGTTGTTAATGTGTTAAAAACAACTGTTACGTTCCTTTTTATTGAAAGTTCAAAATCCATTCAAATATTTTTCTCTGTGTGAAATACCTATGCAGACTTTTTACAGTTTATCCATGCCTAACTATGTGAAAAATGAGTTGAAATATATGAAGTATAAATGCAGTTTACAAAGTACAGAGTATGTAAGCGCCATATGAATATCTGGTGTTATAAACATCTGGTGCTGAACACACAACAAACACCAAGATTTATTTTCTTACAACCAGGTGAACCAGGTGTTTGTATGATCTCAGGTGAATTTGTGAAATTGCGGATATGCAGTTTACTGTGTAATCTACACTTGTTGATTGTATGTTTTCTATTGTTGAGTGGAGTGATCCTCTTAATACTTCATCAGTGAGTCAAAAAGAGAAAATGAAATGTGATAGATGATATATTTTCTTTGTATTGAAATAATAGAATTACAAACATTTATTGAAATGTTTCAGGTAATTAAACATTTGGTGCTCGACTCATGAAAAGCACATTCCTGACTCAAACTAATCACATTCCACTTTCTTTATCTGATCTTTAAGAGCTTTAAGTAGATGAATCAGTTTTAGGATGATTTATAAACCTTCTTTAATTCAAAGTGGAGTGTGACTGAGTATTGGCAGTCATTTTATCGTGCCTGCGTTTGATACATCTTGATGAGCATTATTGTTTCAGCAAAAAAGAGGAGACACTGTCCTGCATCCTGTAATACAAACAACAGTATGGGTCTGTAATGAACAAGTTATAAAGAGAATGAAAAAGTGTGTCCCATGCACTGCAAGAAGATTGTGTATATGCAGGTTTTTTAAACTTGGGTAGACCCAGTGGACGTGTTTTTTTTTTGTTTTTTTTTATTTGTTTTTCTGGTGTGTTACATTCGATGTCACGAACAGGCCAGAAAACACAGACTTGTTGTCGTGGGCCGCAGGAATATTAGGTTAATTTCTACATTTTGGAGTGTTTTGATTTTCTTTCCATAACTATAATTTTCCCGTGGTTTTAAAGTTTGGCTCATTAGACGTGAAACCAAATTGATTTGAGAGTAGCATGTATGATCTGAAGACTATTATTAATTCTGGAAACAAGAATCAGTTGTATGGCTACCCTACAATATGCACTTGTGGGTTTTTTTTTTTTTAAAGATACCTTTTCTTAAGATGATGAGAATTACTCATGTCTTTGAACATCATCTGCTCTTTTCTAACATTACAACCTTGACATCCTAGTTTCATAAATATATAGCATTACCCTTTAATTTTACTGCTATGATCTGTTTTGTTTAGCTTCACTTTTCCAATGATATACATATCACTCAGTACTGTATACAGACTTCACATCTGTAACTCTTTGTATAATCATACACCAAATCTACTGTGTAAGGTGTGTTTATATTTATGAGCAAATCAAGCACATGTACACTGTCCATCAACAAATAAAAATCAAACGGATTTAACAATCGAGTCAAACATCTGCTTCGTGGTATTTCTCTGAAGTGAACTTGAAAACGTGAACAGGATTAAGTCACTTTCCCTTTTTTTTTTGTTCCCATGGTTTTAAGTTACGAGGGGGTGAAACCACATGAAATCTTAATATGTGGAGTATCGCATGTCAACGTGGGACAGCTGGTCTGCTTTATCGCTCATTGTTTCTGCTCGGGTCCGTGACAGACAGCCTGTTGGTCAACCAGAGTCCCCCTCTCACCATGAAAAAACCTGAACAGACACAAGCAGGTGTTATTCCTTTGAACTGACATACTTAAACATTGTGTGTGAGTGATCCCACACAGTATGTATAAGAAATGAACTTTACCTGTACTGAAAATAGAAGCGACTGTTAGAATAAGGGACATGTAGTACAGCTCAGGGGTGGTTTTGACCTGTGAACATATATATATTTAAATATCACTCTGATGCTGCTGTTTCTCTAAAAAAAAACTTTAACATTACAGTATTTTTCTTACACATGCTGCTGCTGTCAGAGTCAGGATGGCCGTGCACAGACCGTGTCCACATGACAGCAATCCAAACACATGATAGGACGCCCACAGGCTTTGAGGAACCGGGTCTATCAATGTGAATACCACTGAAAAACCTATTAAAAGAGACAAGTGTTGCTCTAGTCATTATTTACTCAACCTCATGCTTATTGAAAGTCAGGTGGTTTTTGTAGTCCACAAAACATTTCTGGAGCTTCACAGCAAAACAGTGTTGCAACATTCTTCTAAACCAGACAAACTGCATGGATCCATTTTATGTTTCTATTCTCAGTTGTCCCCATCTACTTTAGTTGTTTAGGGGAATGCTGTTTTGCTGTGAAGCCCCAGAAATGTTTTGCAGACGATGAAACTTTCCATGGGGGTGAATAGACAATGACAAAACTTTCTCTTCTATTGTTGTTTTGCTTGTGGTCAGAGCTTTGAGTCAGTGTCTTACAGATGATAGGTGAAATACTGTTTCTACATGTGTGTTTGGACCATGTCTAATTGGATGGGATTCACCTGAAGCTATGAAGGACAAAGCGATGGAGGCTGACAGGTTGTTCAGAAGAGGCTGCCTGCAGTATCGTGAGGATTTGGGCCTTTTTTAAAACAAAACAGACACCATTATTACAGAAAGAAAAGAATGACATGACTGGTTGCTCCATGTTATAAAATTGAGATAACAACTGTGTGGGGAAAAAAGAGTACTTAAAAATCCAGGCACTCCGAAATTAAGGAAATGTATCAAACAGGGAAGGAAGTATTAAAAAGCCTTTTTCATAGTGGCTAAATTGTTGAAAAACTAGTAGTAGTGACCACCAGGTCTTCATCAGAGCTTCAAACTGGGGATCCACTAGGTTTTCATCAGCGCTCTAAACTAGGAATCCACTAGGTCTTCATCGGGGCTTCAAACTGGGGATCCACTAGGTCTTTGTCAGGGCTGACGGTCAAAACATGTTGTTTGGCCTTTTAATGATTAAGCCACTGTAATAAAGGCTTTAAGAATGCTGATTTCCTTCCTTGTTTGATGCATCTTCTTATATTTGGAGTGACTGGAAAGCCCCTGATTTTGAGACACCGTTATTATTAACAACACATTCACTTCTGTACAAGTGACCCATGAGCTGAATGGCTCGATGCCATCGCCTGTGTCCTAGTTACCTTCCCAGGACGTAGAACTGAGGGACCAGAACAAGCAGCGTGAACACTGCATTCACTATTTGACTGTAAATGGAACAAACATGAATTAAAAAACAGGTTATTTTTCTATCAAATCACAACAGAAACAAGACTTTTAACATCTTATTAAAACAACAACCACTTACAATTTTAACCTCTGACTCCTCGGTATCCATCTGCTGCTGTGATACGCCATGAAGACGAGCATGTAGAGGAACATGGATGGTAACACTGTTCAGGACTGCCAGCAGCTCTCAATGTGAGCAGCAGGAGGAGGAAGGATTGTGTTTCACGCTGCACATGCACAGAGACTCCTGCTGCATATTGTGTTCCCTGTAAGCCCAGAAACTTAAGCTTGAAGATTAGGATGTTGTGTTTTTGGTCAAAGGTGACTTCAGCAAGAAGATGCAGTATGTCCAGAGGATTTTAGAATAACGTCCTGTAGGGAGGCTTGTCATCTTAACAGGAACAGAATAGTTTCCTCATATTATGTGTAAAAAAACGTCCTGTTCCGCCCTCCTGTGCACCTCCTTTGTATGTGTCTAGAATAGTTACAGTCAGCAACACATCACCCCTGCCCTACATTGACACACAATGAAACATCCCACCCATTAACTTTAAATTCACCCGTGACACTCATGCAGTGTCAAACAAACATCCAAGATGCCTGTCGACTACAGCGGGACGTGGGACATGGAAAGCAATGTTAATTTTGAGGGATACATGATTGCTCTTGGTAAGTGTCTCTGTTTTTTTTTTTTACAGATGATTTGTGTTCTTTTAGCTGCATGTTGAATTATGATCTGTACTTCTCTTTGTCATTTATCAGGAGAGTTTTATATGTCTAGTGGCAGTAAAAATGTTCATTTATTTCTGGTAGCAGGTTTAAGTTCCTCTCATTCTGACATGCAGGCATTGATTTTGCAACGCGCAAGATGGCCTCGATGCTGAAGCCACAGAAAGTGATTAAGCAAGACGGGGACCATTTCACATTCAGGACGCTCACTACGTTCAAAAATTACGAGCTTTCGTTCAAAATTGGAGAGGAGTTTAAAGAGGTGACTAAAGGGATGGACAACAGGTCATGCCAGGTAAAACTTCAGTATAATGTAATACTGTAGTCACAGAGTTGTACCACACAATTTAAGTTAATTAAAGCCTTTTTATGCAAAGTCATACTCCATTATTTGTTCTCTGTCAGACTGTGGTGAACTGGGAAAACAATAAGCTGGTGTGTGTTCAGAAAGGAGAGAAGAAGAACCGAGGGTGGACTCACTGGATTCAGGGAGACGAGCTTCATCTGGTATGACAGCCGTTGCTCTTCTGGTGGCTCCTTACATTCCAGTTCAGTGATGATATGTAACTAAGTGCATTTACTCATTACTGTACTTGAGAACAATTTTGAGGTACTTGTATTTTACTGGATTATATACCTATTCTGCTAGTTTATACTTCCACTCCACTTTATTTTCGAGTCCTTTTTACTCCACTACATTATTTGATAACTTTAGTTACTAGTTACTTTTCTACAGAAGCCCTAAACTGTCCTGGACAGTACCCAAAAGTCATACTTGAGTAAAAGGCTAAAATATTACACTCTTACAAGTGACAGTCTAATAAAGAAAAATACTTAAAATATCTAATATTAAATGTACTTAAGAATCAAAAGTAATTGTGTACCAAAGTAAAAGTAAAAATGTGAATAGATTTTTTTTTTTTTTTACATGTTGACCCATTAGATTGATGGATCCGATGTTTAACATTTTTCTGATTATCATAATCAGTTTTTTTAATTTTTCATCAGATTATTTTAAAATGCTCTTCTTTGACTAACTAGTAATTTATCAAATAAATGTAGTGGAGTTGGAAAATAAGTAGCAGAAAATGGAAATACTTACGTACTAAGTACCTCAAGATTGTACTTAAGAGTACTTAAGATTATTAGAAAAATGCTGACTATAAAAAATGCTGATATAATAATATTATTTCTGATAATAAATATAAAACATCTAAATATAAGTATTATTTACTTGTGCTTAAGTACATTTCATATCAGATACCTTTTACTCAAATACTAGAAGTAGAAGTATAGAAGTAAAATTTAACACAACATCTTTACTTTTACTCAAGTATGACTTTTGGGTACTTTCTTACAACGCTGGTCCAGTTTGTGTTTGTGATCAACAACTCCTGATCTGTTATATGTTATGCCGCTGATTTCTGCTATTTTGTGGACTCATACAAATGGAAAATCATATCTATATTCAATTAATTAGGCAAACACTAGAAAGTTTTGTATTCTCACTTTTACAATATTTGCAAAGTATCATGTGAAGTTTTACAACCTCGTGTTTTCTCTCTTCAGGAGCTGACTTGTGAGGGCCAAGTCTGCAAGCAAGTTTATAAGAGGACACTGTGATCTTCATACATCTCCACTGCATTTACAGTATTTGCGAGCATAATCCACACAATGTAGTTGGCTCCTGTACTCAAAAGCATGTCATATGAATGCTGTGTGTGATGTTTCAGTGCCTCCTCCAAACCACACGGTGGCGCTATTAAATGTACACATCAATAAAGTCATTCAACTGGAGAGTTGTTGGTTTGTTGGTAAATTTGTGCCGCGAGTTTTCATTTCCAGCTAACTGTTAGCTTCAAGCACACAGCTGGAAGTATTTGTTTATTTGTCCTGTCTTGTCTGTCAATCTGTGATTTTGTGAGGATTTCTCCACCTTGTCACGCAGCTGTAGCCGTTCTGGTAATCCGGTTTTGTCCAGGTTGTTGGTTAAAAGTGTCTCCAGAAGAAAATGTCTGTTGATAAAGACGAAACGCATCAGGTGAGAGCTTTATTTTAACGAGTGTGACAGCTCGGCACGTTCAGTTCACACCAGCGTTAGCTAGTTAGCTAGTTAGCTGGTTAGCTAAGCTAGCAGTGATTCTGATACGGCAGCAGGCAGGTGAACCGCGTTAGCTTACATTGTCGTCCCTGTGGTTATAGCACCGTATTTATTCACTTAATCTGATTTAATGGTTTGTGTTTCAGAGGTTAAAGGCAGCCGTCCATTACACTGTGGGTCGCATTTGTCAGAAGATGGGAGAGGACCAACGGAGACCGTTCAGCCGGCAGGTCGTAGCAGCGATAGCCGAGACAACGTTCAGACAGTGTGGTGGGTGTCAACAGGGATGAGACACCAGTCCATCATTTACCATCAGAAACAGATGATAAGAAAATATTAAAACTCATACTGTTAAGTGTTCGTGTACAACCTACCAGCAGTGATGGGATGTAGCTAAGTACATTTACTCAAGTATTGTACCAAAGTGCATATTTGTATTTTCATTTTCTGCCACTTTTTACTTCCATCAACACTCCACTACATTTTGGAGGCAAATATAGTACTTTTTACTCCACTACATTTAGTTAAAGTGAGTTAAAGTAAAGGTATTGTGCTAAAATATTACTTTGCCAAAAGTGCATGAATAATACTTGAGTGAAAGTCTTACAATATCTAATATTATATGTACTTAAGTATCATCACTTCACTACATTTTGGAGGCAAATATTGCACTTTTTGCTCCACTACATTATTTGATAACTTTAGTTACTAGTTACTTTTCAGCAGAATCCCTAAACTGTCCTGGGACGAGTGTGGTAAAATGTACCCAAAAGTCATACTTAGTTTTTTTTCTTAGTTATTTTACTTAGTAAAAGTAAAGATAACATGCTAGAACACACTTTGCCAAAAGTGACAGATACCCTTGATGAATAATACTTGAGTAAAAGTCTTAAAATAGCTATATTGAATGAATTTAAGTATCAAAAGTATCATCACTTCACTACATGTTGGAGGCAAATATTGTTCTTTATACTCCACTACATTTGGTTGATAACTTTGGTTACTAGTTACTTTTCAGATTGAATATTGCGTCAGAGGCAACTTAGCACAATATTAAATTCATATCAAAGTATGGTATGTAAATATGACTTGGGTACTTTTTAAAACACCACCTATCAGTACATCCACTCGCTTGATTTGACTGAGTTACCAGTTTATTGGGTACATTTGTGCATTTTGTCCCAACCCAAAATGGATATGTAATGTAAATGAATATGGCATCTTGGTGGTTTAAGATGCTGACCATGTAAACACCCCTGGTCTGAGTCCAGCCAGGCCCTATGATATAAGACACCCCCATCTCTATTACCTCATTTCTTTCCGGTCTCTGTCTCATAAAGCAAAAAATAGTGAAAACAAACACGAAAAGAACACTTAGTTACTCAGAGTGCATATTTTCACTGTTGATTAATCTGTTGATTATTTTTTCAATGAAATCGAATAGTTTTTTGGTCTATAAAATGTCAGCCAGTGTTTCCTGAAGCCCAAGATGATGTCCTCAAATGTCTTATTTTTACACAACTCAAAGATTTTCAATTTAATGTAATAGCGGATTAAGAAACCAGAACATATTCACATCACAACTGAGGAGCTGGAATAATTTTTTTCCTTAAAAAAATCACTCAAACCAATTAAGCGGTGACCAAAATAGTTGGCGATTAACTTCATAGTTGACAAGTAATCGATTTACCATTGTGGCTCTAATTACAATTTATATTACTATTATCTTTGAGATAACCAACATTTAGTTTCAAAACAAGTATGGCATTTTTACAGTGTGTAATGTGCTACCTTTTAAAATATGTAACAGAAACACACCAGAAATCCTGCAGTCTTAGGAATTTTATTTGACTTCTCTGCAGATTATGTCCAAAATCCCCAAAATACAACTAAAATAATTTCAATAATGTAATACAAAAACCCGTACATACATTACAAGCGTGATACATACAACCCCGTCTTGTGCATTTGGCCAAAACTTACTATCCACTTCACATCTTTTGTTCTTTCACGGCAAAACTCTGCGGACAGGCAGCAATCATTGCATTGTAACCACTTAACTCCTCCATCTCCTGGAAACTCTTCCTCCTCCGTTTGCCACCTCTGTCTGTCTCACATAGTCAATGTTTACATATAGAAACTCTCAAATTATAAAAAACTGAAAACCACTGTCAGCTGGAAGTGGGAATCGGCTCTGGTCTCACTATAATTCTTTAAAGTTATAGATGCAAAATGTCGACCCCATGGGCAAAAAGCTTTAAATAGATTTCCTGATGGTTGCGTTATAGTGAAAAAACAAGGAATTTTGAAAATGTGAGTGTCAAGAAAATGTTTTTGTTGAGTACAAGAAAATGTATAGCTGTAAAATAAAAAAACAAAAATATATTCTGACAGAGATGGACAAAATATTAGTGACAAAGTTTAATATAAAGCTATTTCATAGTTGCCAGTATGAACTAAACATCTGACTGTTGGCTGTCACTTTTTCAGATATATTTGCCAAAGACCTGGAAGCCTTTGCAAGGTGAGAATCTTTATTTTTGAAATCATAACAGGGGAGTTAACCCTGTACTGTAGAACTAGTGTAGTCTCTCTGAGCCTTTTCATAAAACAATATGATTTAAAATCTCAAATGTGATTTCAGGCATGCTAAAAGAAGCACAGTGTCTACAGAAGATGTGAAGCTTGTAGCCCGTCGCAGTACTGCATTGGTGAGTTACTACTCTGTATTGTCAGTAACATTATACAGCACTTAGTCATGTATGCCATATGTAATAACTTCCTGTATCCAGGCCACTCAAAACATATTTCATCCACGGACTGAGGTATACTGGAACGGTGGAGGGGTATAGATATTTTACAGCAGACAGCATATTGCAATGTTTAATTTGCCTTTATTTATTTCAGTCCATCTACATACAAAATAAAAGTGAAGAACTGAACCAGGAGCAGAGGGATTTGAAAAAGAAGAGTACTGGGAAGAGGAAAAGCAGAGACACTGAGGAGGAAAACAAAGAATAAGGACAAGACACAGGAAGACCTGCAGTGTCTCACTTGTGTCCAACATTCAAATAAACATGAAGGCTGACCCAGATTCATTACAATGAGTTGAGTGTCATCAAAGGTGCCATATTCATTCTTTCATGGGAAATATGCAGATTAACTTTAAAGACTTCTACAGCATGAGATCTTATTAGATATTCACACTTTCTGCAGATTTACAGCAATTCATTTGAGACTGTTACCTGCCCTGGGACCTGCTGATGTAATGTCAAAATATAGTGCATTTGACACAGAAATGATCATGTATGAACTGATTTGCAAGTACGTAGGTAAACAAAAAGGCACTGACTATGAAAACTCTGAAGCTAACTTCAACATCTTCTATTAAAGCTGTTTTGACTGACTAGAATTATACACCTGCCATGTTTCTCCAAAGTCTAACAAAAATTATCTAAATGTTTATAATTTGTACCTGGGGAAACCTCACACGGACTGTTAAAGACTGTCAGGCAAGCTATCAATAATGTTCACCCAATGAGCACTTTAAGCACACCTGTACAGTCTAATCAATTAAATACACCTGCCATAAAGTCTATTTTACGATGGTTTCCTTTTTCCACGAATCCGCGCTGACAACAGCCACAGGCATTATTTTTTTGGGGTGGTCTGCCCATCCATCCCATTACTGTGAATGCCGTATCTCAGAAACGCCCACATTTGGACTCAAGAATGAGTCTAGGCGTCTAGATTAAGGATGTTTAGATACCAATACCAGTATCAAAATGGCCTCTGATTCAGCCTAAAATGCTGGAATCTGTATGGGTGAGTACCATTCAGTCTATGTACCATTCAGACAAGACATCGTTTATTAGAAAAAGGACCTAATTCATAATATATATATTTTTTTTTTTGGTCTTCTAAGAACACATTTGTTGTGGATTGGTATTTCAGATCTGCTGGTAAACAATGTTCATGTTGTATCTGCAGGAATGAAATGTACATTTACTCAAGTACAGTTTTGAATTTTAGGAAATTTTCAGTTTTTCCATTTTTGCTACTTTATACTTTAACTCCACTACATTTGAGGCAAATATTGTACTTTTTGCTCCACTATACTTATTTGATAACTGATTACTTTGTACTTATTTATAATGTTACTAAATAATCAGAAACATGCTGGATGCTGCAATCGATAATCTTCCAGGTTTATAATCAGTCGACCCATAGTATACAGTATGTACATTCATGTCAATGGATAATTTACTTTTAATACTAATGCACATTTAATATCAGATACTTTAAGACTTTTACTCAAGGGCTTTTTGTACGGGTGACTTTCACTTCTACCAATGTAATATTTTAGCACAGTATATTTATTTTTACTTAAGACTTTTGGGCACGTTTTACAACACTGATCATCAGTAAGGAACACCAAATGGTATAAGTACATCTCTAATAACGCAGTCCATTAAACAACCATTTATGACATCAGTATTAAGCATCACAAATTGAATTTATACATCTGTCGACAAAAACTGAACATTATAAACTTCATGACAATACCATTTACGGCAGAGCAGGAATGTCAAATTGCAATAGATTGTACAGGTGTAAACTAAAGTGGCCACTGAGTGAATAAGGCCATCTAAAATCCTCATCACCCCATTAGTTGTCTCATTACCATAGCAAATTAGGGCTAAAACATCGCTTAGCTTATCTGTTTAAAGTTCAAATAAAGACAATGACCCACATGAACTTCCTTCTAACCTTTTAAGTAGCTGTGAATAATCAAAAAGGGATCATTTACTCTGACAAGCCATCAAAAGCAGCAAAAAGACAGGTACTACCCCATGTCATGTCTGAGAAGGCCACACACTGAAAGTGTTGGAACTTCCGTCTTCGTCCTTCAGAACAGACTTCAGTCAGGGTTCAAACGGAGACCTCGACCAGCAGAGCCCAAGGTCCCTAGATATGTGAATCGGATTAGATGTTTTTTTATTTGACAAATTGACTCAAGTAATATCAACTAAGCATCTATTCAAATGAACTTTATTAGAGATCTCCCTTCATTTGACATGTTTTTAAACACTCACAAACAACAAGAGCTACTGGGAACCATTGGACACACCACTCCACGTTCTCACACTATCACTCGCGTCCCCCAGAGTCTTCAGCAGGTGTCATCCACATCAAGTACACACTTACAGATCAGTTCAATAACATGAAAGCACACACCATACAGCATTCAAATCAGATAATATAAGCAATACAAATATTCATCACAACATTCCACTACATTTCGATATTTCCGCACTTGATCGACATACTTAAGAGTAAAGGAAAAACTTGCAAAGATTAAAAAAAAAAATCTTGAAGTACTAATTAATGAATGTCCATGTTAGGGGAGGCTCTCGTAGCATCTGCAGCTTCCACTCACACACTCAAAAAGCAGTCAAATTGGGCTCTTTCACCGACACAACCAGTCCGTTTCACGCGTCTCTCCGTTCGCTCACTCATCGCTTCACTCTTCGCCACAAGCCATCCTCAATCGCACTCATCAGTTCTTAAAATGTCAGTTGCGCAGTTCTTTCCATTTAAAAGTGGATAAAAGTGAAAACACCCACCGTCTCTTAGAACATGCGGAGTGAAGCCGTTCTTTGATGGCATAGCATTTACAGGTGAGAAGAGGGAGAATGATACCGATATCACCCCAAGAATGCTGCCAAAGAGGAGCTTCCTCACAGGAAAATGGAAGAGAGGTGAACTGCAGAAGAGATTTCAATGAAGGCTTTTCCACAGAACTTGACTGCAAATAAAGTTGCACTTAAAACATTTAGGTTTCAACCAGATTCTTCCCAATGCAAGATTGCCTTTTAGATCGATGACAAAGCCGGATAATGGTGAACCACAAACATTCATGCATTTTCAAAATGGTTTTTTATCACATTTCACAATACATGCATTAGAGAATCCAGTTGAAATGGATACAAACAAATGAGACATCAAAAATAGCACTTTAGTCAGACATCCTGGTAAACAATTCACTTCAACACTTTCTAAATTAAATCTTTAGCATTTTTTCCAAATGTACAAAACATCTTCCACAAAAGTGTTAAGTTTTCAGATACGCATCAACACCAGAAATAAATTTTGAAAGACTCATCTTTGTCACAATACTTACCATACAAACAAAAACTTACATACCCCACCCAGATGACTTTGACTCCATACTGGACCCAAAACCTGAGCTAAACCCACTACCACTGGTTGTAGAGTTTGACCCTGTTCCCCAGCCAAGACTGGCTGAGCTGGTGCCGTAGTTGCTGTTGCCTGTACCAAAAGACTGACTCTGGTCCCTACTAGAGCTTGTTCCACTGGAGGTGCTGCCTGAGGTGGATGTCTGCTGCTGGCTAGCCAGCATGCCCATCATCCCCCAACTACTCTGCAGAGCAGCCTGAGCAGCAGCCATCATAGCCGGGTTCAGACTGAAGGAACCAAAATTAGCCAGACTACTGTTAGTGCTGCTCCCTAACCCACTACGGCTGCTACCAAATGCTTGAGCTCCAAAACCATTCCCAAACCGTGCTGTACGATCAAACTGCCTATTTCCATGTTTGGGCTCAGCATTTGAGATGTGAACACTGACGCCTTTGATTATTAGGTCCTCTCCACAGAGACCCTGGGCAACCTGTGAGGGAAAGTAACATGAATCAGATCATCTGGGTAGTGGTACCACAACAACAGGAAGAACTTTATAGACATTTAACAAGTTACCTGATCATCTGCAAATGTGACAAAAGCAAAAGCACGGAATGGCTTGGGGATGAAGACATCAGTGACTTCTCCATACTGCATAAAGAACTGTCGAAGGTCATCTGTGGTCATGTCCTCTGTGCAACGGCCTACAAACACTTTCCGGCTCCTCAGTGGCTCGTCAGGACCCTGCTGTGAACAAAGGGTGGAAATAGATCAATTCCACAGGTTACAGAGCATTAACAACAATGTGGAAATGGCTTGTATTCCCATAATGTGTCGGTATATGCACGGACATTACCATATTCACCTTCGAGTTAGGGAGCTTGCAGTCACACCATCGTCCGTCAATCATGTGGCGCTGGGAGATCACCTTTTCTTGAGACTCGTACTCTGTGAACCTCACAAAGCCAAATCCTTTGGAGTTTCCGGTCTTTGCATCCCGTTTTACCTGAGACAAAAAGCAAACACATCCAGCAATGAATAACAACTGTCACCCCATACAACACAAAGTCATGTGTATTGTATTAATGCTAATGTTTTACCTGAACCATGATGACTTCTCCAAATGTGCTAAAGTAATCTTTGAGGTCCTGCTCAGTTGTTTTCCAGGGAAGACCGAGTACGATCAAGTCAGATGTCTTCATGTCCCCTCTCTTCATTTTCACAGCAGAGGACGCATCAATTTCCTCCATTTTCCTTTTGTTGTCTAAATTGTGAACAACACAGAGAGAAGTTAATTGTATTTTAACCAGACAGCCATGAGATGCGACTTTCTCTGTAATCTCTGCTCAGAAAATATCTGCCAGGACCAAAACTGTAAAAGAGCAAAAGTGAATTTACTAACATTGAGCAAGATGCACAATACTTTTTCACTATTGCCATTTTTTTAAATACACTCTTTGAAACTAATTTGTGAATATTTGTCCATGGACTTTCTACAACAGTTACACAAGTGTGTAACATTTACTAGCAGGTGAGTGTAAACATGTTTGCCACTCATGACAAGTCTTCCAATAAATCAAATTAAAGTTTTTGTTGAAACTCTCAGGTGTCACTTCAACTTCACAGTAATGTCCTGATAAATTTAATCGCATCACACTTAAATTAAACTTGAAATCTGTAAACTGTGATTATGTTGTTCTGCACATGCGACATCTATTGCATGCCTGTCTGTCCTGGAAGAGAGATCCCTCCTCTGTGACTCTTCCTGAGATTTCTCCCATCTTTTTTCCTGTTTTAGGTTTTTTCCCCGATATGGAAGGTTTTTCCTCACTCAAATCAAAGATGTTGTTCACTGTACAGCATGTAAAGCCCACTGTTGCAGTGTGATTGTGATTTTTGGGCTGTATAAATAAAATGTTGATGTAATGGGGATTTGAACATTACAAAACACCTGTGTATAATTCAATACCTTTTAACAACAACTACAGCCTCCACAATCACAATTAAGTTAAATCAACACGTCTTTAAAGTAGTTTCAACAAATCACATCGCCTCCTAGAAGAACATTTACTGCAAGGATGCTGCAGTTGGAAAGATGTCTGAATGTGTCTTGATTATTTGTATATAATCCTGTTTAGTACATTTTGTGCATGCATGTAGCGCACTTCAGTGGGCGTGGACAAACAACGCGTCGCGTCATGCTCATCTATTTTCAGTGTGCTGCTGAAGCTAACACATGAATTATAAATAACGTTACATCTGGCCACCTGTTCGGATAAAGTGTTATGTAAGATTAACCGAGTGCTCTTACTCACCTTTAGGATAGTTCACCACATAAACGACATTCCCCCATCCGTTTTCTGGCGCGTGTAGGATCCCTTCCACAAGACGCACTCCCCGCATGCACTGTGACACGGGGCTCCTGAACCGCAGGCCACAAGCCCCGGGAAACTGAGCTGCCACGGTTGAGAGCAGAACCGTGCCGTCGTCCTCAGACGGGATCTCCATGGGTTCCTCGTTTTCCTCCTCTGCCACTCTTATGTAGACTTCGGCCATTTTCCACAAAAACAAAAACTTCTTCCTCGTGTCAAAACAATGCTAACGTTAGCAGTTAGCTCGCTAGTTGTCCACAATCGCGGCTAACCTTAGCCGATGTTGCTAACAGCACTGAATGAGTCAGGCTAATTAGTTTTTTTTATACTCGAGTAAAAAAGACGTTTCAAGTCAAAACACTATAACAAAAAAAAACGCGTTCGGGTGGGTTTAACTTTAATCTATGTAGTAAATAATATTTCGCTACGCCTGTGCTAACGAGCGTGCATCGACCTCACTGTTCCTTTGTTCGCTGGGACGGGGAGCTGTGTCGTCAACACAGGACGACGACCGTTCAACTGTGCCGCTCAATGAAAACTGCGTACGGTCCCCCGCTAACTAATCTGACAAAACAAGTCCCTCAAAATGGCGTGCGTAGGCCGAGTCAGCTGTCCAACTTCAACAAAACGCGCGTCTCGTCCCAAATGCAAAGTAAGAAATATAAGAGTATACAGTTTTTTTCCACGAGGTGAAAATCAAGACCACCATGTAAGGCCTACCAAAATGGCATTATCTAAGCGAAAAGGGAACTACGTCATTAGAGTGGACGGTTTCATTTTTTGGTGGTTATTTTGTCCCGATTGTGTAGTTGAAACCGGCAATAACGTAATGATTCGTTGGCATACATTTGTGAAACCGTCGCTGCTCGTATATTTAATGTTTATCTTTGGTATAGAGTGTTATAAACAAAAAATATTTGCATAGTCGATGATCTATTTTACACTCTCCCCCCCTCAAGTTATGAAGTGTGGCAGGCCAGGAACATCCACTAAAGCAGCTTCCGTTGCGTTAGCTGGTAGAGACGGGAAGATGGCGGGTCGCGTCGGACTCGTACATTCCGAAATAAACACGTATCAAGTTGAACCTGTATTCAACGAAGCAAAAACGTTTCAAGTACAGTTTTTGACCAGCAGGACTAACCCTCAATTTAAAACGTTATCGTCTGTATTATATCGTTAGAGGAGGGTATTTTAATCACTGCTAATCGCCGCATAAGTGTGTTTCAGTCACTAGTGTAAATGTAAACATTGTATTAGCCTCTCTTGAGCTAGCTCGTCTGAGGAACACTGAAATTCAGTTTCACATTTATTGCTATGTGACTTCAGTCATGTGCAGAGAAGACACGCATTTGTTTTGATTATAAAGCAAATTGCTGAGCCAAGTCCTAGACGTCGATAAGGAGGATGTTATCAATGCATTTGACTGTGTAAAAACTCAACTGTAAACATGTTTCAGACCCATCCAGTATTATTTCTAATACATCTACTTGTACATTTCAAACAACAGGAATATAGAAATCCCACTAAATAGGCGGTACGATACAGTAAGGATGAAATAGTGAACCCACAAAAATAGGAGTTTTGATTATGATATGTGGCCAGATATGTGTCATATAGTTTTCTAGTTATGGTTTATCTGTTGTGAAGTATATGGTGAAAATGAAATGAGCTGACTATCTTTTTATTGGTTATAAAAAACAAAGGAAGCCCACCCACATCCATTAGACCCTCTTAGAATCTAAAATAAGTAAACTGCATACTTGCCTCACTTCAATCCCTGCCCCACCTGAACAATACTCTCGAAATGTAAGGCAAAATTTCACACCAAGCTATGAAACATCTTGTGTAGCTTTTTGTTTCAAACTCAACAAAAAGAGATCTCAAACAGCTTTTTATTACATTTTTCAATCAATAACAGTACAATTTAGTACAGTATCTATCTTGCATCCAGCTCACCGTGTAACACCAACAGACTGAAAAGAAATACAAAAAGTGAAAAGGTACATAAGGGTGCAGAGCTCTATAATATTAATGGAAAGAGAAAAGGGAATCCATCTCAGTTGAATTGCATTTTCACTTGTGGTCACACACGAATACATCACATTTATTGTACATCATCGCAGAAAAAAGAAAAGTGAAAATATGTCACAACTTTAACGAAAGTGCTTCTGTATACAGTGAAATGTTGTCATTCAGATGCTCTGATTTTCAATTTAAGACCGAGAAAAAAATGTACAAAAGTTTTAGTATGGGCAGTATGTGAGGACGTTTTTGTTCCGTTGAGTGTGAAGATTTGAAGGAGAGAAAAAGGACTTGTCAAGGATAGAATTCTCACAATGATTGTTATAATTCTTACAAAAAATTGGCATCAATAGAACTGGTAAGCATAATTTACACTAAGTATGCAATCAATATTAAGTCTTTCTCCATTCTTGCTCACTCTGGTGCATAGCATTACCAGTATTAGTACATGATGTATGCAGAGTTGGAGCCAAAAAAATTGGCTTCTATTAAGTTCAATCAATAGGTTACTCTCCTTTTCAGAAACAAACAAAAACAAAAACCAAAAAAATCTAGGATTTTGCACCATTGAAAGCAAGTCTACAGCATGCACATCTAAATTAACTCATGGCAGACAAAATTAAATGTCTTAACTTAAAACATCAGACCATTATTTTCAGACATTGATTTGTACATTTCATTCACAGAGTTGCAACTGCAGTCCCAAGCAAAGGAAGTGTCTATTTAGTCAGGTGAGGTGTTTCACTCAAAGTGGATACTAAGCACAATCCCCCATCCATATAATAAAATTCAGCCATGCCCCAATTATCTCAGCACCTACCTTGCTACCCCACCCCGTCCCACCCAAAGTCAAAGGCATGTACAAGAATTAAGGGGGTTAACTGTATAAGTTACTCGTAAAAGCTCCTTTTGTATTGGAATGAGCATTCATAACTTATAGCATGTGCTTGGTTAGTTAACATAGTATTAGTTGAGAGGCAAAGCTTCTTCATGTGCAAAAGGCTGTGATGAAACAAAAACAGCTAGTATATAAATACATCATGGACATTTTGAAAGCTGCTCGTGTAATATGATCCAAGCTTTTACTTGCATTACTTGCTGCATGTTTTCACTCATCTGTCTTATATGATTTAACTGGATTAGAAAGACAAGCTGTAATTCAAACGTATCTAAAACCACTAAAGAAATGACAAAAAAAAAGAAAGCCATCAAGAATAACAAAACATCAGAATAGAATTCTTAAAAAAAAAAAAAAAGTTAAATAATTTGTACAATTACACTCCAACATTTGCTTTCAAGACGCACACATTTGCATGGGATGATAGTGTTGTTTTCTCTTTCAAGGTAACATAAAATGGTCCAAGAAGGAATGCACAAGTTTCTGATTTGATACCACAGGAGATCCTTTCTTAACTAGGTGATAAACAATTGTGCTCTTCTTTGTGTAGGAAAGGCATTGGTTTCCCTTCGTTTTTGTGGTGTCCCAGTCAGTTTGAACAGTGTTGAAGAAGATGCTGTGAACATTCTGAAGTTGTAATGGTCTTCCAGTCAACTTTGGAGTTAAAAGAACATCTGGGAAACAAAGAAATTAAATTTAGAATTTAACTAATTTAACCTGATCTACTGTTCAGCTAATTTAACCTTCTGTCCAGTGTTAGTCTAAGACCGAATGGGCAAAGATCTAACAAAAAGCTAAAGCACCGACTGAATTAACAACGCAGGAGGCAGCATGTGTTCATTATAGGTACATCTACAACCAGCTGCAGAGCTAGCTTTAAAGTTTTGGGGCCTTTTGGAGAAGCCTGCCAAGTCTAAGACAACTAATTTGTCAGTGTATTGTATGAAAAAATATTAAACTCAAACAAATGTCAACGTTTTTTGTTTTTTTTAAACACAGGGACAAGAATGTTTTGTCGATCATGTAAATCATGATCCGTTCAAGCCAACAGGTGTCTCAATATGCAGCCCAGAAAAAAGTAAGAAACAGAGACAATTTATTGAACTCACACATCAACTTGAACGCCAGCCAGGCAAAAAATTAGGCTTCAACAAACATATGCAACTACAGGTTTAGGACTAGGACTTTACAAGGAATAGCCTTAGGTACAAATTTAAGAAAATGTGAAACAATAGAAATAAAACAACCTTCAGGCTTCAATTCCAGATCTTCAGAAAACTGTCCCAGGATCCTGTTGCAACTGCCATGCCATCATCGGTAACTCCCAGGCAGCTAACACGGTTGTCATGTCCAGCCAACACACCTAGAAAAGTACCATCGTAATTTAGTCAACAGGACTAAACATAAGACACCAAGCGATCCAGTACATTTTATCACTTTTCATGTAGGAAATAAAGCTGTTGAGAACAGGCTTCAGCTACTCACCAGCACGGTCAGCTTTTAGTGTGTCCCACACGTTACAGTTGAAGTCATCATATCCCGCCAGAAGAAGACGGCCACTCTTTGAGAATGCAACAGAGGTGATGCCACATATGATATTGTCATGAGAGTAGATCATTAATTCCTGATCGGCACGCAGATCGAACAGCCTGCAGGTGGCATCATCGGAGCCCGTGGCAAAGGCGTTGCCATTAGGGAAGAACTACAATTCACAAAAGAGAAGTCATTAATGCACAATGGAGGAGTAAACAAAAAAAAACCCAATTGTGTAATTTCAACTGAAAGGGAAAAAATGCAAAAATATAGTTTTGACTTACACAGATGGCATTGATGTCAGACTCGTGGCCGGTGAATGTCTGTCTGCACATGCCCTCTCGAACATCCCAGAGTTTAGCGGAGGCATCGCAAGCACCAGAGACAAATAACCGTGCATCAGGGGCCAATGACAGGCTCATGACATCACCTGTGTGTCCAGCAAATGTGGTTGTCTGCTGGCCAGTCTCAATGTCCCAAAGTGCACTATAAAATAAAAAGCCTGATTAAGACACTGTTGCAATTTGTCCAAGGTCTTTGCTTTTGTATAATAATGTTGACTCGACAACACCATATATAAACTTCTTAACTTACCAAGTGGTATCTCCAGAGCTTGTAACAATCTGGTTGTCATCAAGAAAACGACAACAGGACAGGTATCCTGATAATCAGAGAATCAATAGAGGAGTTAATGATAGGACGACCACGTATAACTAGCAGTAAAAAAAGAACAACAACAAAAAAAAAAAACACTAGCTGTGTATATTAAGCTCTAATTTGCACAAACTGGCATCATCAGAATCATACAAGACAATCATTCCTCTTGTCGGAAAATTTGTCGAATTTCTCGACAAGAGGAAAATTATTGATATATTTTTGAAGTATGTCTGACCAATGACCTCCTAATTAGTCTAAATGTTTTACATGTGACATACTGTACAGTATTGACCTCAGAATCTTCAGTACACCTTAGCATGACATTGTTTAAGCAGTATATTACTTGTAGTTGTCTGTAATTTCAGAGGATATGCCATATGGAGTTCGAGTTTAGTTTTGCAATCCATTTTAGTCAACATTTAAGTGATAACCTAAATCAATCTTTGGTAAGCCTTTCATTGTAATGCTTAGGATAATAAAAGATCATATACCTGTATGTCCAGCGAGCTCACGGCTCACGCGTACATTCCCCTCACGGGTTTTCAGGTTGTAAATAGAGCAGATGTTGTCTAAGCCACCGCAGGCCACATAATTTCCTGAAGGTGCATATGCGCAAGTCATGACCCAGGAAGATCGAAGTGGAATGGCATGAACCTACAAAACATAAGTGACAACACACACAAATACGTTAATTTTACTTAAAAGTAAAGATTCATTTTTGACCCCATTTCAGCACCACATAACTACGATTATAATCTTGATAATGCACAATATCCATAACCAGCATCATTAAGAGTCGGACATACATATTCTAACAAATGTAATGCTAGACATGTTTTTTTAACACCCACTGCACTTGTGCACACAGCTCACATTCAGAGCGACACCCAGTCCAGATCACAAAGTGAAGCACCCATAAACCAAGTAACAACATTGAGTGACGTGAGAACAAAGCACAGAATGTTCTGTTCAGACATTATTCAGCATCCTGTATAATCACGCCTGAATCACTTCCATTTTGATGGAAACCTAATCATGTCTATCAATCAATAAGTTGCTACTTAGTGGCAGCTCAACTTAACAACTTTCTATTTGTGAGCTCCTGTACGTATTAAGGTATCTCATGTACAATTTTGACCTCAATCTGGCCTGCAATCTTCTCAGTTGGCCTAGAGATACATTGGAGGAATGACCCTTTAATCTTTTAATTCCTAGCTGGATTTATCACCAGCTGTATCGCGCTCAATGTAATGTTTCTTCAGCGTCACCACAAATGCTTCCTCAATATGCTAGAACCTGACAGAGCATAATTCTCCGCTTTAAATTTTCTCCGTCTGTGGTGGCGAGGACCAAATTGTCTATTAGGCATGCAAACTGCTCACCACTTCCACCCATCCCACTAACTACACACCAGACACATCAGCCCCAAAGCAAAGGCCTCTCTCTCAGCTGATCCAGATTCCAGATGAATGCAGTATGAGCAGAGTTTGTTTCCTTTTTTCTCATAATTCTAATGTAACCTTATGAGTTCCTCAAGAATACATGTGTCACACCTTTGTATCTGCTTTTCCAAGTTTTAAAAATCAAGCAGCTATTACTTTATTTTCATGCAGATGGAAACACGGACACGCCCTTATCTGGTCTGCACATCTATCCTGCTGCTGTTATTACTTTGTTTTGCAATTAGATGACGGAGAATCAACCATAACTTTATTAATCCCTGTCAAAAAAGCATAACTTACCTTATTTGTGGTATAGCTGTCCCAAATAATGAGTTTGCCATCTTGAGAGGCACTGACCAAGAGCCTACACAGATGAGAACAGCAATATTAATACCACCACAAAAACAATTGGGAGTTGTCACACAAAATCTATTTTTATCTTGAATCATGAGCCAGAAACTGAGGGAAAGGGCTGCAGGAAAGAGGTTTCTGTCCAACTGCTAGAATAGACTTATTTTTTTGTTCAACATTTGAAGCAGGACCAGAATGAGGTAACAAACAAAACCTCAAAATGCTGGCACTTACCTGGAATCTGTTCCCCAATGCATGGCATAGATTTTAGCCAAATGACCCCGCAGCGTTCGTCTTGTCCGCATCTGGATTCGGCCAACGGGGTCAATATTAGCTGTGATCTGCAAAACATTGAGTACTCTTGTTAGCTTCAGATCAAATGCTTTTCAACCTCAGAATAAAATCATAATGTTAAATCTTACCTGTGATAGTGTGGCATCTGCGCATGCTTTCCTGGCATCCTGTAAAGAAGAGGCAACTCTTTAGGAGAATATTTCTCCATCTCACATCCATCTATCTATTTTAACTTGTAATTTTTTAAAGACAACTGATGGTATGGTGCGTAAAAGAAGTGTTAAAAAAAAAACAGTTTTATACTCACTCTGATCTGATTTTTGAGCTGCTCTGCCTCTTGGCGTAACTGGTCCAATTCACTCATTTTACTCTGCTTTGTCAATTACCTTACTCCAGCTACCGGGGCACTTGTTGATCTAAAAAAATAAATAAAAAAAGAATAGAGAGAAGCACTTTAATCATTCAAATCTTCCAAATTTGAATTCAAGGTCATATTTTTAACCATAAGCAAAGTTGGCCTGAACTCAGCTCAGACAGAACAAAATCTCTTTCCGCCGGCTCACTGTCCACTTAACTGACTAAATTGTTTACCTACAATATACGCAACGTACAGTTGATGGTTCAACCTTACTTCGCCACCTCAATGTCGCTAACATAATCCTGACACACAATTTGGATTGCCAGACAAATCCTGTTAAGGCATGACTTTCCAATGATCCGAAAAGCAGTCATTATCCTGTTGACCCCAATCCTTGGGCTACTCAGAATTTTAGTGATCAATAAGCCACTTATATTAATACAGAGCCTCCAGGCACACTCAAAATTCATCTAATAAAACAACATTTTATAACTCATGTCATGATCCAAATGGTACTTTTCAAATATAATAACCATATCACAGACTCCATCAAGTTTCAGTTAGCAAAATAGAGTGATTCACTAGTTCAAGTCATTCTGAGACAATTGTTTCAGGGATGCCAGAAAAAGGTCAGGAACTCCAACTGTATGACCTGTCCGACAAGTACAAGACCGACTTCATTTACATGAACTGTGATAACAGACTACTAGTTATCATGACAATTACTAGACGTTTAACACAACCGTAACCAACTCGAAAGGGAAATTTTGACTAAGATTAAGCAAAATAATCCAGTATTCTAATGTTGGTTAAAATGTTGATTTTATCTGTCAATGAAAATCCAACTGTTTGATGACACACGCCCAGTCCAAATCTTGAAAAAATTATTTTTTACAACATAACCGGAAACAACACGTGAGCGGCTTAATATACTCTCTAATTTAGACTAAAAAGAGCAGTTACGTTACATTAATTTAGCTCATGCTTTAATCCAAAGTGACTTAAAAGAGTTGCATTATTAGTTTGTGAAATAGTCACTGATCAATGTACTAACTTCAGTTATCTGGAAAAAGGGTACCATTGTGCTCAGATCGATCTGATCAATTATTCAAGTGTGTCAAACAGGAAGTACATTAGGAAACACATTTGTAATTATACTCTTAATGTGTAAGTGTGCATGTTTACAATGGCAGATTTTTGTGGTACTAAACAGACAGTCATTTCTGACCACAGTCTGAAAACTGGCTAGCAAACAAAAATTAAATGCACTCACAATTTCTACTGAATGCAACATCTGTTAGGATTTTCTACAAACTGTTACAGTAAAAGCGAATTTTTACAAAAATGACTTCTAAATGGCAACCTTTTAGAGATATTTTTCCTAATATACGAAGACGACAATCCAAAAGCCACAAGTATACAGTAACTCACTTACAAAACTATAATCTGTGCAAGCTAACTAACAACGAATTGCTCTGCTACACGTGTAACAGTAGAAAAAAATATATCATTAGCACACCGGATGAACTTTGACTAGATAAAACTAAAATCTAATTCAGATTTGGCACAATTCAGTCTGATCAACCTGACGTTGCCAGTCACCTTACCTGCTGTATTTCAGTCAGTAGGCCTAGACCACTGGAGGTTTTGAGACAAGACTGAAAATCTTCTCTACCTGACTATGTTCTTCTGTAGGGTCCTCTGATTGGTTGACCTTTTTAACACAGATTATCCTCTTACGCTCATTAATCCATAAATGAACGTGTCATGGAATAGAATTATTATGCCGTATCATCAGGTGACAGCAGAAAGCCATCCTCACCTTGAAAACCTTTTGAAAATCCAGGTGTTATTTCTAAACAATGTTCTTAACTTTTATCAAATTGATAAACTACTTTTTCTGCCTAAAATTAAATACAAGTTGAATCAGTTGTGCTTATTTGTATTTTCAGATAACAAAGTTTACTAATGCCCACAGTGGTATATAATAAATAGTATGTCTCCACATACAGTATAACTGATGTACTGATTGAATGATGTGGGTTTAAATGACTATGCACAGTTTTATAGGTATATATATATATATATTTGCAAAATAATGCTACTTAAATTGAACTCTGAAGTCATTATTTAGCTTTCAGTTCTGATTAAGACTTTTGAGTTCAAGTTGACAGGTTTCTGTCCCTGCTTAATAGTGAACTCCTTTAATAGTTATTAATTAGAAAAAAACTCTTTAGTGATACATTAAACTCAGAAAACCTTTTGTTTTTGGTAAAATAATTTAAAGATGCATTTCATTTTTTATTCTAGACTGCTTTTATATGAAACCCTCACACCACTACGGTAAATCAAAAAAGTGGGGCAGCCTGGAGTTAATTAATAGATCTGACTTTTAAATACTCCACACTAAGAAATGTTATTCCCCATTGACCTCTGTGGATGCTTATAGTTAAGGAGTTCCTCTCCCTCATCACTTCTCCTTTCCAAGCGCCTGATCAGGGTCAGCTGACTGCATGATAAACAATGAGCAGTGGCAAACACCCTAGAGTTGTAGCTCGCTGGCTGTTCTCGGGTCCCTTAAGGGCAGTCTGTGCCTGCTACTCTCAAAAGGTGTCTCCTACATTCCCAGTTATTAATTAAAAAGAGATGTATTTCTCTACAGACAAGTCAGCTGATCTGTGCTGTTAAATAATGATAATGCAATGTTTCACAGGTCTAAAGCTGGATCATAGAAAAAGCCATAACCAGCAATATCACTGAGCAACTCTATAATCCTAAAAGCTAAAATCCTCAGTCAATGAGTCTCTAATCCTATCCATGTCCACTAACATAAACAGCTGGCAAAGCCAGGCCAAGCATTAGAAATATGTTTTCACAATCATAAAAGGATGAGTTTAATCTTAATTCTTTTACACACAACATGCTTAGAGCAAGTGGCTGGATTTACATGCTGCCTCTGAAATCACAAGCCTAATACGGTCCCTCTCTTACAGTTGTCCAATGTGACCAGATACTGTACAATTAGTACCACCCTTCCTTTAATAAACTAGGATGATGGTTGCATTTTCAAGCATTGCATTCACAGTTGACATAGCTAATAGTAATGGAACCGAAATTAAGCAACTACGTGTCAGATATAGGACTACAAAGCAATAGAAAAAGCAGGCCTAACAAGTATATTTTCTATGTGATGTCTATGCACAGGTTTACCAGACTGTGTGTGCACTGTACTGATAGCTGGCTTAGTCTCTGTGTGCAGTACTGTGATTTGCCTACAACAGTAGACTAGTTTGCATTGTATTTGAATGGCTGCTGGATAGCTGTTTTACACGGTTACAAGGCTGGGCCACAGAGGCTCTAAACATATTTCAGGAGAAAATGTATTGCAAGTCAGCACCATAATAATGTGGCAAAATATCTGAATAGGTCTAATCGAATTTCTACATTTACTGAAAGCTGTACAGTGTGCTGATAATATGACTTGCACTGATGGAAATCTGAGAAGATGCAGCTAAACGCCATCTTGCAGACCGCTGTCCGCTAGTTAGCTTGCTAGCAGGCTTGTCAGTGTAGGCCTGCAGGCAGGGCAGAGCTAATACTCAAGACAGCAATGTACTCAGTCGCGTTATTAGTAACTTCACTTGTTATTTAACAGTAAGTAGAGTAAGCAAAGTCCATCATATAACATATGGACCGTTGAATTTCATGACAGACAAACCACATAGCTGGTAGCATCTAATGCGAAAAAAAACGTAGCCACAGCCACTTAAGGGTAGTCTCGGCAGCTCTTCCGCAATTACATGGAGTGCTATGTAGTTAGCTTTTAAGCCAGCATAGTGGGTAAACCTGGAAACTCGGTGGTTGCCAGGTCTCTATAAATCCCCTTACTTACATACTGACAATCTCGTTAAAGCAGACAGTACACAGTTGATTTGATTACAACGTCTCAGTAAATTTATTCGGCTGTCTGATCCCGGATCCTGTAAAAAAACTGCAAGGTCGGGCGGCGATGGCCTGTTTGACTTCAGTAGGCAAGAAATGCAACAACAGATGAGGGTGTTTTTTCATAAAGTGTGTCACCATCTATCATCCATCGCTGCATAAATCATAAATCAAGCTGGCGATAAATAGCTAACATTAGAAAATCAAGTTAAAGGCGTTGCACCGGCGCGGCCGTTTCGTTGCAGGAAGGCAGCAATGTGCTAGCTTGTTAGTTCAGCTTGTAAAAAAAAAAAAAAAAAAAAAAAAAATTGGGTGTTAACGCGGCTACAGTAACACATTGATAACGTGTGGCTATTTTATATATGGTTGCGTGTGTGTATGTGTGTGCAATTTTCAACTCGGCTAGTGGTGCTGGCTGCCCTGCTATCGCCAATAACCAATATTTGCTGTTAATTTGTTTACGGGACGTTTATTGTTCCAGCCCAACCCAGTGTGTCATCATCAACTGATAGCAACATCTTTAAATGCAACATTTCCAGTACAAAGCAAGCCAATACTAACTATTAAGCGTAATCACCACAGCTGCCTTCAACACCATTTGGATATTAACGACCCAGCTCTTTTATAAGTACTGTGTTTTAGGCCAGGAGGCACCTCCGCTGGGCCATCACGGACATCAAGCCCCACTGGCCAACATCAACGTTACTTCAACGCCAGCCAGAGGCTTTCGCTAACATTAACAGTGGTTAACCTACCGTATCTCAATTGACTGGCTGCATAAGCCAGCTGCATGGAGATAAGTTTTTAGCAATTTGCTTATCAGCCGCGAATAGTGTGAGCCAGGATCCGCCGCTGCAGACACTCCTGTATCTCCGCTTCATGTGTCTGCTGATGATAAAATAGCCAACTTAACGTTAGCTAACCGCAGCTAACTAAATGGCTAGGAAGCTAGCTATCGCTACCCCACCCCCGGACAGTTCAATTCCGCCACAAATCATCGGCTAATGGCATTAACAGTCACTGTGAAAGATATGGAAGTAGCATGGTCGTCGTTTTATGTCACCTTACCTGATTCAATTTGCGTTTGTTTTTGCGTTTTGGCATTGACTGGAAAACAAGACGGCGTATACCTCCGATCCACGCATCAACGAACACCTCAACGCTAGCTTACTAACTAGCTAGCCAGCTAGCGTTAGTTTTCCGAGGAGCAGCCCTTCCCGAACGCAGGCTACGGCTAGGGAGCTTGACAACCTCAGTCAACCAACCGGAGAGGGGAGGGGAGGAAGGGGGGGGGGGGATCACACCCACTAGCCTTGCACTAAAGACACTGCCCAGGCAGACAAAAAGGCTAATCTGTAAAGTCACTATACCTCATTCAACAAGACAGCCTACTGTCTCCCCTTTGCCAAGCTTAACATCTGCCCTTTCCGTAGCAACACTCTCGTCCGGCCATCGAACGATGAGATGGGCGCGGTAACCCTGCAGTCAGCGCTGGGAAACCCCACGCTGCAGCAGCCACGGTTAGAGAAGCTTCGCCTGGTGTTTTATCTGAGCGCAGCCGGAGATGTTAGCGCGACCGTCCGCCGTGGACCGCATCCATCACCCCTCTTTAGCTACGTGTACGGTGACCCACAGTGGACCGAACAGCCAAGAGAACACGGTGTTCGTTTGTTTTTGTAGTCGGGCCCCAACTTGGCTCCTCAAAGTAGGAAGTGGTGTTCAGCAGGGCTCTCTGCTGCTAGCTAATAATAGCAGTGTCAACAACACAATCTGGCCTCAGCTAATTAGGAAAGATTGTGTACTGATGTCAGTGTGTTTATGGCGGTTTAACTGTGTTTCTCAGGTAAGTAGGTAGATTTGAAATACAGTCAGCTCTCTTGCAGGGGTGTTTCCCTTGAACTCCTCACCTCAGCACCACTGGGCTTCTTGAGGTGCAATTCAGTGAGCACAGTTACAGCTCTCATGAAGTGTTTTTTTATCATGTCTTACATCCATATTGCAACCAAAGGCCAGTGTCAGGCCCAACAATGGCAATAAAGCAGTTTTGGAGGTATGATATGTTAGAGTTTGTAAAACAAGACGACAAACAACAACAACAAAAGTCATGACTCTGCACTCGGGGACGTATACTAAGCAAGTCAAGCCTCTTCCAGTTTTCCCCTTATTGCAGAAAAAACTTTGCATGGTAGTGAACCGAATACTTTTTTAATCCTGTCTGAATTGTGCCATGAAGTACACGTACGATGTTTGTCAATTTAAAAGATAGTTTTTCTTCTTGAGAAAGTCGCAGTTCGTCATAAAACTAATAAAATATAAGACGCAATTATAAAGACGACACAGCGAACAGTCGAGCTAGTGACGTCGTCTCGTTGAACGGTCACCAAAGCCCGTAAATCAAACCGTGTAGAGCGGGTCCTGTGTATTGGCTTGCTTGCAGAGCTAACAAACTACCCTTTCACATTACTGCAGTTGTCAGTATGGTCAGTTTTATTGTGATTTTCATCTTTTTTAGTACCTTTTCGGTGACGAACTAGTTGATATTTTACTTTAATTACGTCAAACTGTGACTTTCTTGACATGGAAAAATCTTCTTTTAAATCCACAAACATATGTGTAGTTCATGGCACAATTCAAACGGGATGAGAAACATTTTTGTCTCTCTCCATTCACTACCACACAACGTTTTTTCTGGTCCACCGCAAGGGGAGGTGACTTACGCTCTCTATCAACGCTTTCTGTATGACGCTCCCATGGATGGTGTGTTGGTAGGGACTAGGCCTCATGCGTTACTGTACAGAGAAACAGCTTACAACTTTATTCACTGATTTGGGTAAAACTGGGTCATGTTTTATGGAGAAAATATGTTCTGGTTTTCCCTCTGCTGTCCTCGGGCCTATAACACCAGCCCAAATACACCCCATTCTTTATCATCGAGATCCATGCATTATTCCCTGAGAAATTAACGGAAATGTCAAAAACACCCTATCTTGCACTGTGAAAGAAAGTGTGAAAACATTTCTGGATCATCCCTTTATCCAAATCCGTAACTATGGGGTTTATTCTGGGCCGAATACCATCCTCCATCCAAGTTTTATTGAAATCTGGAAATAGTTTCTGTTTAATCCTGCAAACAAACCAACCAACCGACAAACAAACAAACAGACACAGATGAAAACAACCTCCTTGCTCCTTGTACAGTATTTAAGTCCCTCACAGGAAGGAGTGTCTCTAACTTTAATATGTTTTGCTCTTCGTTGCAGTACAAAGTGCAAACAGTAAAAATGAACACAATAGCACAGTCCACAACATACCAAACACTGATATATTTGTTTTTTACATTTTAATTTCTGTTGAGTCAATGACATGCAAGAGTTAACTAAGCTTTTGGAGCGAGGTCACACCTCTATTCACCTGCCAAGTCTACTTCCTTTATACCTGGTTAGCCAATCCTCTACTATTTGTTTTAGTTTTCTCAATCCACCCACCTTTCCCTTCCATTATCCTTTCACCTTCCACCTAATTCTCATCATTTCATATCTCTCCCTTCTCTTTGTTCCTTACAAAATGTCTGGAGCTCAAGGTAGGTTGGATAACACAGTGACAGACCGGATATTTACCAAAAGTTAATGGGTTCTGTTCTGGGCTGGGACCCATCCTCCATCCAAGTTTAGTGGAAATCTGTTCATTTGTTTCTCTGTAATCCTGCTCACAAACCAACCAACCAACAAACGGACACAGGTTTATACATAACCGTCTTGGCGGAGGTAACAAAGACTAGCTGGGATGTTATTATAACAGTCTGGTGCCTTGAATCACTCAGCAGTGAAACGAATGGCAATACGGTCATCATCGTGGATCATCTGTAATCAAATTAAATGGTTGCCAGGATGCAGAAGCAGGAAGAAAACAGTATTTCTGGGTTGATTTTCCTGTTATAGTATGCAAATAACAAACAACAAAGTTATGTAAAATGGCAGGGAGAATATCTTGGTGTGTAATTTTTGACCCCTTTTGAGTAAACTATTTAACAAGCAGTACAATTAATGTAATGTGGTAATTTTAGCCCGTTTAACTGACCAGCATTTTAATTTATTTGTTTATTCTTATAACATGATTGATCCAAACTAAAGTATATCTAAATAATCTAAATTAATTTATCTGTAGTTCAGTGAAAATGCTCATCGTGAGTTTACAAGGATAGAATAAAGGATAGAACAATATACATTTCAACTATAATGTTTTACTTAATAACGTGTTGGCAGTTACTGACCTTGATAAAGTCTGCGTTACAGTCTCCCTTTCTGGTCCACTTGATATCTTCACTCAAACTCCATACACAGAGGATCATTGGAGGCATGCGGCATTCAGAGATTCATAGCTCTTCCCTCTGACTAGCAAATGTGAAATTCTTAATGTTCCCATTGCAATGTTGGAAATAACTTCTTGTAGTTAAGTGCCTCCTTATTTGGTTGCCCGCTTCCCGAGAGTCACCGGGGGCTGCATAAACACCTGCTAATGGCTAACAGCAAGATAATTGCAGTTCCCATAAGTGGACCATGTGATGATGAGGTCAGAAAATGCATCTGATAGTTTACATATTTATCCTGTCTTTAGCCCTTTGGGCCTCAGTTACTTTGATATTAAAATCACATTTTAGCTAATTACGACTTTACCAAAGAAGTTATTTTCTGATATAATGCTGTTTACCATTTGTTGGTTGAGATAAGTATCTAAATATTCCTCATGGGTGATTAGCAAGTCCATCCTTAAAGTGCCATAAAAGGTCTTGAAGCATGCTCATCCAAGCTCTGGGGATAGAGCATCGCAAATGTAGTAATGATGAGACGGAGACATCCTCTCATTCTACACTGAGTGTTGTCGCAGTGCTTGTCCTCAGACGTGTTTGGACTACCAGAGAAAATGGTGAGAACTTTATGACAAACTTTGACTAACGTCAAAATATAAAATTATTCATTCTAACATATGTTATTAACATCGTTCAGTTCAACATGAAGAAATTCCTTAAGCTTGATCTAAATTCAAACTGTTAAAATCACATAAAGCAGCTCACTAAACAACTCCCTTTTTTGTTCCAGGCCAGCAAGTTAACACAAGAACAGATCACAGAGTACAAAGGAGTTTTTGAGATGTTCGATGAAGAGGGGAATGGAGATGTGAAGACACAGGAGCTGGAGAGACTGATGAGTTTAATGGGAATCAACCCTACAAAGAGAGAGCTCTGCCAGATGGCCAAAGATGTGGACAAAAATGGTGAATATTAGCCGTGTATCTTTTTGAAGTGTGTAATCTTAATTTTTTTGGTTGCACAATGACAGAAAGATGTTGATTCAAGTCTATTTTTGGTCATAGTGGAAGTGGTGTTTTTGGCAGTTGTTATATCATAAGCTGGTATTATATTAAATGCCTTTTAGCAATGCCTTGCTATTCTGAACTGCATTTGGAGGTGAGGATGAAAGTAGAAGCTTTATCTGGTTTAAGTACCAAAAAAGTAATTCAAGTGCTAAATTAGGTTCTGTAATGATAGCCTGGCTATTCACATTAGCTAAAGTGTGCCATTAAGTACTGGAGAATCTATAAAATAGATGCTTGCCACTTGTTCTGATAGTGTGAAGATAAATTAATCTTAAAACAAACTTGGAATTACCCCTTTGCATCGATCCAGTCTGATCCAACTGGTGAGCTTGTGTGTCCTGCATGTCTGTATGTTAAAGCGCTGCGTGCATGGTGCTACGTCAGGCCAGTTGACCTTTAGTAACCTCAGCCAGCCTGGTCTCATTCCTACCTCGTCAAATTATCGATGCGCCTTGACTCCGCTGCCACGACAGCTAAAAAAAAAGATGCCGTAACAGCTGTTCAGTATCCGATATTGTGAAAGATATCGCAAATGACTGCAAATATTGCAATATTCAATAATATCTATTATTGGCCCAAGCCTAACACATAGTGTGTCCACAGAAACACAAGCATGCACATGATTCACATGCACTTTGCTCCAACACGAGATTAAAACCTTTTCTTAGGAAAAAAAACCCCCAAGAATAAAACATTACTTGTGATATTATTAGTCCAACAATTACCTTGTTATATTACAAAGAGAAGAGGGAAAGATGTTGTGAGTCCAGGAATGACTGTTGTCATTGTATCCCATATGCCATTCCCTCTTTTGTCCAGACATGACAGAGATGATGCAGCTTCTTCTACACCAACCTCCAACCATTTATTTAAGTTGAAACAAATTACTTTTCCAACTTTTTTGTGCAAGTGCACGTTGAATGCCATTAGGCTGAATTCCCAGTAAACATGTCGTCTGACTTAGGGGTACATCCATGTTCAGGATCTTTGTAAGTATATATCTCTGACCCCATCCTGCAGGGCTTTAACAAGAGTGCCTACTTCTTCATAACCATGCCAGCAGGCCTGAGAGGGATTGATCCCCCCTAGAAGGGGCAATGTATGCTCTGTTCTGTATTTTCATTTGTATTACTCTTAATCTTACACATTTGGACGGGGATAGTTAATGCCCCCAAACTGTAACCCATCATGTGGGATGCGTGAGATACACAGGCACTGCTCCTAACTTTTCTGTGTTTGAATATTAAGGTTGTCATGCAGATGTTCATCTTTATGGATGCCCTCTGATATCCACTCATGTAATGCACCAAAGAAGTGACGCTCTTCATCAGACATCATTTTGAGAGGGCAACTTCTTCCCAAAATGCATTATATAAAACAAGCATGGCATTATCTAATATTGCAGTATTCTGTTTTTAGTGCAGCTTACTACATGAATCACTAGGTGTCAGTGTTTCACTGTGTGTGATTTGCGTATACTATAAAAAGACTGTTGGTGCACCTACACAAACAATCACTTCGAGAGATGATTTGAATCATATTGGAATCAAAGCGAACATCCTGCAATTGGTGGACAGTTGGAGAAGGTTTGCTTAATTAAGATGTTATTAATGTCTATTTTTCCAAATTAAAATTCATACTCTTTTTAAACAGTCTAATACAAACAATTAGTCTCCTTACAGTAATAGGTTCCCTGTTATTTCTGTGATAACTGATCATGGAGAAAAGTCATAAAAGAACATAAATCATGTGACTTGAGCAGGAGCTTCATTATGTGCCCAGCAACACATTGAAATACTGCACCATGATATTCTTCCTTCTGCCAACTTAAGGTGAACATCTTTGAAGTTGAATTTTATATTTTAAGAAGAGCTTTTATCAAATCTTAGCTTATATCTGTTATGCTGTAGTGTAATTTCCTTTTCTGTTTCCTATTTTCCTTTCTCTTCTCTCTTTTTACTTCCCCTTTTTCTCTGAACTGACACAGAACAACTAATTTCTCTAGTCTGTAATTCTATTTCACCATTTTCATGTCAAAGCTGTGTTCACATGTATTGCTTAATGATAAATTATGCAGACTCAGTTCTAGCTGCAAACCCCCACACTACATCACGGAGTCTCACCCATGTACACATTAATGTTTTTATCTAAATACAAGAATGTAGATACTTTAGGTTGAAATGTTTTGGTTCTTATATAAATGTAAGAAAATAGAAGATATTTTTTAATGCTAAAAATATCACTAAACAATTTTTCTTTTCTAAAAGCAACCCTTTTTTCAGGAGAATTGTGGAGATAAATACTGCATGTTTTTCCAGAAATACAGTAAGTTGGGAAGCAGATAATGGTAGTGAAGGCTGTGGTGGTGTTATTCTAGATTATATTTAATGTGACTGCACAAAAATCTCTAATGCGCTGTTTTTCTCTGCACTGAATGTGTAAATAGATCTGTCTATGTGTAGAAAAACAACAACAAGAAAAGTAACTAACTAGCAACTAACCATGTTGCACACAAATAATGACGTTTGGTTTAAACTATTTGTTTTGTGACATTTCAGGTAAAGGGGTATTTAACTGTGACAGCTTCCTGGGTCTGATGGCACTGTACCATGAAAGAACCAAGAACCAGGATGCAGAACTGAGAGCTGCTTTTAAAGTATTTGACAAAGAGGCCAAGGGTTATATTGACTGGAACACACTCAAGTAAGAATAACATGAGTGATAAGAGCATAAAAGGCTTACATTTCCAAAGTAAATACTTCATCACCTCTTAATTTGATGTAGTGCATGATTACAGTGTCAGCTAGTGACAAGTTAACCTATTTTGATACAAAGTTAAAATCCAGATAAAACAAATGAAATAAAAAAAAACTTGTTTGCCATCATGTTCAGTGTTTTGTTTATGCTTCATATTAATTTCCAGGTATGTACTGATGAATGCAGGGGAACCACTCAATGAGCTTGAGGCTGAGCAGATGATGAAGGAGGCAGATAAAGATGGAGACGGAACCATTGATTACGAAGGTACGGATGCATTGTATGTATTCCTGACCTGATTTACAGTTCATAATCGCTCTTAAAATTACTTTTATTAGGTGAAAAAATATATATTTAATGTTGGTGCAAGGTAGCTATCACAGTTGACATTTTGACAGTATTGTAATGCTATTCTGTTTTTTGAAATTTTAGATTCTGCCCCTTGATCTTGATATGTTCAATATTAGGTGAAAAAGTATTAGTATCGATCAAAGGTAAATGTATAGTTAATTTAAACAATAAAATGCTTTATAAACAATTTATTAAGCAATTGTTTATTGTAAAGTTGCAACTGGTGTTTACAATACTCTGTAAATGGTTAATAAATACTTTGTAGTTCACCTACAAAAATTATTTGGATTATAATTATAAAGTTTCAACTGGTGTTTATAAACCTAATAAGTGCCGAATAAACGGTTTATAAAGCATTGCATTGTTTGTTAACAGTCAAATTAGGGAGATTTCTTCATTTCACACTTATTTTATAAAAATTGTTGAAAAAAGCTCAATATCATAAGTATAAAAGGCTGAAAAAAGAAAAGTCATAGCATACATGTCCTTAAAGAGCTGAACATAGTGATATTTGAATGGTTTATGTAGCTGAAAGTAAAAGACTATTAACTTAGGTTTAATTAAATATAAATTTGCCATTTATTAGTGATGTTTATCAGAAAGAGATACCTAAGTTGCTTTCTTGTTTGCGAATGTTTCAGACTGACTCCAGAACTCTTTAACCTGCCAAGTATTGTTTTTGTGAAACAGATTGCATAAATGGTAATAAATAAATTATATTGTATAAGATTATGCTAATTACTGCCGATTTGAACTCTTTCAGAATTTGTGGCCATGATGACTGGAAACTTGTTCAAAATGAGCTGAAGACCTTTTGGATTTTCTGTCTCGAACATGTGCGACAATTACACTCAATAATATTCATCTTTTAGTTTTCAACATGTTTCTTGTTCAAATGAAAATGCTTGCAATCACATATCACTTGTAAAATAACCTGTAAAAATCCTTCACATTAAAGTATAAAAACATCTTTAAGCGTGATTTGTCACTGATTTGTTTCCCTGAGTAAATTTAGGTCATTGAGTACTCAAGGAGAGACATCATAGGGTTAATTTCCTCAGACCTGCCACCCGGATGCAGTCATTCACATGGGTCTGACAGCATCTGGTGTGCAGAGCCATTAAATCCCATTCTCACCCCTGCAAAGCCAAATAGACAGCTGAGGGAGCCAACCGCATGTGTCATCTTGAAGCCATTAGACCAATTGCAGGGTGAAGGGGGAGGGAGCTTGCCGCACTGATCTCTGTTTGCAGCATCCCTAGAGCAGCCTCTGTTGTGTGAAATACAAGAAAGGGCAAGACGGGGGGAGTAGATCCTAGGAGGCAATCTGAGAACGGGAAGGGGATCTCTCAGAGGCTGGCGGGATAGGGTAACTTTGGTGTGTGGAGTCCATCTTCAGAGAAAATGGCTGTTTTGTCAATGTAAACAGCCTGAGCAGTACCTGCATTGCTAAAGGGGGAAAACAGAGGAAGAGGAGGAGGAGGAGGGGCAGACACTGGAGGAAATGCTGCCTCTTCCAATGAAATTTTCCCTTCTGTAGCCAGCCCCGGCCTGCCGCAGCTCACCTCTGAAGTCATGCATGTTGTATGTTAAGGTACGTATGCATCTCTAATCTGAGAGGACACATGGAGCAGGAGCTGGTCACGTTGGCAGGATTAGTAGCTCAGCTGTTTGCACAGGACAGCTGAGATAGAGTGCATCTTGACTAAAAATAACATGTTAATGTATCAGCAACACACAGTAATGAGGCCACAACATGATTCAAACAAAGATGCAGGCTCTGTCTTTGTTGCAGGGCAGGGGATTGTTAAGCAGGCAAACAGCAATGACTGAATCCAGCCTTTGCTTTTCATTGGTTGTTTGCTTCAGCTGCACATGTTCCTCATTAAGAGAGCAAGCAGACAGGATGCACTAAGGGGAGAGGAATGGATCATGTGTCTATTTTCACTGCCTTCCTGTGTCAGCATGTAACGCTGCTTTAAAATGAAAAGCATGTTTTAAAACTCCTCTTCTCCATTTAGATCTTCAGGATAAATTGCTCTTCATGCTCATGGGATGTGTACGGTGTGTGTGTGTGTGTGTGTGGGTGGGAGGTACCGAATCTTCTTGGATGCAGTGGATATTTATGGAAGCTGTGTGTGTGGGTGTAAGTTTGATTTTGATGTTTTGAACGCGCTGCCAACACATTTCCTCACAGTGTACGTTACAGTTTGAGTGGTTAGTATTCCTCGGTATTTTATCAAGTTTGTTATGCCACTTTCCTCTTGTGCCTTTTGCTACCCACATCCTGCCCGAAAACACCTACCACAACCCCGCTGGCACAATCAGCCGTGGTTTGAATGAAATCGAGAGTTGCGTGTGCCAAAACTGAAATGCTTGAAAAACAAAGATTTAATTAAAGGTGCACTGTGAAGTTCTGGGGAAGAAGTTTTAATCAGAAGAGAAACATCTTCATTGGCTGACTTTTCATGCCTAAACAAACTAAATAAACAAAGTCTCTCTTCATTTTCATTACTCAATAAACAAACTGACCTTAAAGGACAACATCATTTCATACCGTTTTACTTTGTTTGTATTAGGCGGACCCTGCCACCTCTCTAGCTTCAAACAGTGTTCTGGGAATGTTATTTTCCTCTGGGAACAGCTTGTTTATCCATCTATGAAAAAATAAAATATTTCTGAGTTTGTATTATTACCTCATTAATATTGTAAATATTAAAATTCTGAGTTTGAATTTCTTCTCCAAAACTACATAGTGCCTCTTTAAATAATCAGAGCAAGGAAGCAAAAGAGAAAATATGTTTTAGCTTCTTGCCTGTAGTTAAAGAATTACCTCACCTTTATTTATACTAGGTTAAAGATTAGTAAAATGGCCCTTTATTAATCACAAACTACTTCTTCTTTTAGGTTCAGCAGACCCCCAACCAGAGGGACGAAACCTCTATCAACCATGAGACACACTAGATGTTGAGTGTCACAACAACATTCACACAGATATTTAAAATAGATCCTTCAGTTGAAACAGTTACACCTGACCATGGCTGTAACTGCGGCTAAGACAACTGCAGGGTTTTTCCCCACACCTGCCACAGCCACCGCGGTCCCCTTCCTCTCGATGAGCTCGAGCGCCAGAGACAATGTCACCTCCCGGACAACATTAATGACTGTTACTATAACGACAAACGAAACCAGCTTCAATGCCACCACGTTTCCAGAGACGGTGATCGAGGGCTCGGGGATGGGAATGGTGCTCGTACCCTTTGGCATCATCACTGTCATTGGCTTAGCGGTGGCAATTGTAAGGAAGCATTTAAATATTGTCCACATGCCTCAGACAAAATGTACTAGCAGTGAATCATTTATTTTGGACAAGTTACTTCTATCAATAACGCAACTTGTTTTTCTGTCTTTCTCCATCCTAGATGCTGTATATTCGGAAACGGAAGCGGTAAGTTTATAAAGATTTATTTGCTTTAGCCCCAAATTAACTGCATTTTAATTGTTGTCACTCATTTGATTATTTGCAAATTTGTTACAGAATTTGCACCACTAAAATATAGTATCAACTAAAGCAAGTCCTGCAGCGTTGACCATATTCACACGTTTACTTCAGTCACACTCAGGGTGGGGAGCTCGAATGCTGGCATAGTGTTATGTTGCTGTGTTTCAGGTTGCAAGTCATAAAAATGACACATTGTTATCAATTCACTGCTTCCTGATTATTCAGAAACTGAATAGACAATGGATGGTAAAAAACCTGGAGGGACATTTGACTGTGTATTGTATTGTGTAACACCTTCAAACAGTAATGATTACAAGGAAGTGGGTGAATGCTAATGTTAGCTAATGGGTTATAAAATACATTGTTTTACCTTTAAATGTGTGGACATTAGGGGTGTGTGTTTGTGTTCATACCAATCGGGTGTGGCAGTGGGAGTGGCCTTTAGCAAAAAAGGTAAACAATTTCTAAATGGATTCCCGTAACATGACCAAACTTTGTAGAAAGACACACACACACCATTTCGCCACATCCCCTTTTGTAACTCATTAACAGGTTGTTGTAGACACTTGTGGGAGACATCGTGGGACTCAGCAGAGTTCCTTTTTCATTAATGACAGTTTGCCGCAACCCTACATTTTAGCTGCAGCTTGTTTTATTACCCTTAAACTATTTGTTGTTCACTTGTGGGAGGAATCCTTGAACTCAGCATAGTTCCTTTTCCATTGCTCTAGCCTCTTCTGTTGCTCCACCAGTTCATTGGTCCACAAAAATCCCCAACTTTCTATTTTAAATTTGCCATGGAAGTCAAGTGATTGTGAGGTTGTGTACATGTCAATACATGAACATGTGGATGCTTGGTACCTCAGGCTGGGCATCGAACTTCTTATACTTTTATAACACCGCCCGAATTGCCTCAATACTAACGAGTATTGCAAAATGTCTTGTCATTCAATACCAAATTTCAATACCTAAGGAGTTAATCTCATCAGCCCTACTGGTACCTGGTGCCAGCTACTACTGCCAGCGTGTGTTGACGCACTAGGTTAATCTTGCATTTCAACTGGGTGTAATTTATAGCTACTTATATTCAGACTAGTTTTCACCTCTACATTCTTGTTGCACAGGTTGGAGAAGCTGAGGCACCAGCTCATGCCCATGTATAACTTTGACCCGGCTGAAGAACAAGATGACCTGCTGGAACAGGAACTGCTGGACCACGGCCGGGAGGGCAGCCTCACAGGTCCCAATGCCAAGGTAAGCTGGAAGGCATTTGGCACGATTTTTTATTTCCATGTCCTAACATGAACCATTGTCTCTCTTTTATCTTGAATTGAAAAGTGCTCTCATTCAGACCATAAGCAATAACCAAGTCATACTCCTCAGTAGAATTTAATATAAAGTTTTGACTAGGAAGTGTTTCCCAGCAAATTCATTACATTATTTAAGTTTGATGTCAAATTTTACTAATAATTTCTGATTATGAGGTTGGGTGCACTGTAGTGATCTTGTGGCTTGTGTTAGCTGTGGTCTATCTGTACATTTAAATATTGTTGTTATTATGATAGTCTTTATTTTTGCCATATAATCCATGTGTGCTTTATTATAGGCTGCTGATTAAGTAATCTACACGTCTTTTGTCCCAATAACAGCCGTTCATTGGTAACTGTCATAATTTATCTTTATTTCCTTTTATTTCTTTTAAGTTTTGACAAAGGCAAACATGGTAAAGTATCACCTGTGTGTCTTTTGACCCTTTAAACCTTTTTTTCCACACAATCTACATTCTTTCACACTATCATTATTTCACTATCTCGTGTAAAAACCAATAGATTAGAAGTTTAAGATCAATTCATTTTCTTAACTAATCCATGTCAAAGTATAGCTAACGGAGGATACACACCACCACTACCTTCACACCTACATCCATGTTATCTTTCATCCTTTCCTTTTTTCTCCTGTAACTTAATACTTTAAATATTCCAGAGGCCACATGAGCACAGAAAGTGTGCAAAACACAACCTTTTGTGTTATTTTCAAATAATCAGATCCAATATGATGAGTTTACTACACAGACCATCACATATCAAAGACCTCCACTGGTGGCAAACCGTTGGTGTGATATGTTGAGAAGTACTAATAAGAAAAAATATAAATAAATGTAGTTTTACTGCTTTCATATGGTTTTCAAATGATTTCCATTCTGTCGCCAAAGTTTTATAACATGAACTTAAGCTCACGCTCTCAAGCTCAAGGCCCACTCACTATCTTCTTCCTTACTTTGTAACTTCATCTCACACGTGTCAACTGAACTGAGCAATTTGTTGATAAAGTACATGAAATGTAGTTAAAAGCCCGCAAAATAGCGGTGGACCTCAGTTAAGAAAATTTTGGACCTTAGTTAAGAAAACCACATTGAGAAGAATGCATGTTGGTATATTTAAAGGTGCAGTATGTACTTTTTTTTTAGTTGAAACATTCAAAAATTGACTAAAATTGCAGAAGAATTAACAGTTTTGATGTTATATATCTATTGAAGTAAGCATGCTAACCAGCTAGCCCCTAGCCGGTTCATACCTGACGAGGTGATGGTCCAATAGTAAACAACACCAACACTACCACATGACCGCTAGCTGCACAGTTAACTGAGATAACTAGCTAACGGCAGCTATAGTCACCTGTAGTTAGCGGTAACCTTGGTGATATGCTGCCCACTATTTGTTTGGATAATTTGACAGGTGGGCAATTCTGACATATTGCACCTTTAATATGCATTCCTTGTCATTTTTACGAAGTGAATTGACTACATACCCTGAACACTGCAACACGTATATTGTTTTATACATGTGGCCTCTGGTCTGAACTCATTTTCTCTGGTTTCAGTAATAAATCACAATCTGAATCCTAAAATAATAATTCAATTTAGCCATTTCAATGGTCCTAAAATTAACAAAACATAATATTCCTCTATGACAACTAGCTGTTGTCACTGTTTCTTACAATCACATTTGATCTCAGCGTCACTAAGAGTTTTATCTCCTATGCAGACTCTCACAACTTCCCAGGGGACCACGCAGAGGCCCAGTCGTCTGGTCTTCACAGATGTCGCCAAAGCTCTCAACGCCTAACAGCTCTCTTCCAGAAGTTGACATACAGACTGTCCGCTTAGGACAGAAAACAAAGGGACGCCTGGACTGTTTTTGGGAACAACTTGAGCTTTGGTGAATGATTTTATCACTAAAACACGGTACCTGGAATGGCAGCGGTTTTCAGATTAAGGGAAATAAAAACATAGGGTGCATGTACGATAAGGGAGCATAACGGGAGGCATCACATATGATCTTGCACTGTTATCATTTTGGCACACGAATGCAGTGTGATGCACATTTCTTGAATCATGTTGTGTCATTGCTGTTAAAATGTTTGGTAGCTTTTCAGTGGAGTTCTTTTGAGCTTCAGTATCTACTTCCATGTTTGATAAGAGAGAAGTGTAAATTTGTGTCATACTGATTTTGTGGTCTTGCGTCTCTTGATGAGCTTGAACACTGGATGTGTTACCATCCTTGAGTGAACTGTCCCCCTCTTCTTTGTTTCTTCTTTATTGACCAATGAAGGATTGTTTCCGTCTGTATACATTAAAAGTATTTAAACCAGTTTGAAAAGAAAGGTGAGTTGTTGCAAATCTATGACAAAAGAGAGTTGATAAGTGTGATATTTTATTGATAAGCGATAAAGAAGCAGAATAACACAAATCACATGGTAAAGAATCATAACAAAATATATATCACAGGTTTGTGAGTTGTATTAATGAAGTGGATGAGGACACATCAATAACATAACTACAAAATGGTGTTAAAAGTAAGGCATACAAGATGATTTCTCAAGTTACACTTCAACTTTTCAATAGTTGAAAATGGATCAAGTACTGTATGTAACTATATCACTATCAGTAAGATCACAGAACAACATTGTCCCCATATAGAGAGTAAATATCCAGACACAGCTCATGTAAAATAACAAACATTGACTCAGCTGTAGTTCAATTAACAGGCACCCTTCAGGCTGACTTCCATTCATTACGGTTTCATGAATGTAGTGAGATGAGATGAGTGGACTACAACAGTACTAGTTTGACAGCTATTTTCAAGGTTTCATGATCCAGATCGCCTGCAGGTCTGTCTGATGGAAAAGGTTAGGTACAACTAACAAGAAAACTTCCTCAGGGATGTCCCAGGCTCGTTAGTTTTCAGAGGTAGTCCAGAGGGCAAAAAAACGTAAAGTCAATGCAGTTGAACAAGAAAAACATACCTGTCTGTAAATGAATTAAGCTCGCCTGGCAGCGATTTAGTCAACAATGCTGAAATACATGAAATTACTGGGATACAACATGTCATCAGTGATAAAATAATAAAGTTTAAGGTGGAAAAAACACTTACAGTAAATGATATTTGATATTCAAGTCATCTAATAAACGATTAATAAGTGACATGTAATTCATGTTAGATAAAAAGTTTACTAGCATGTCACAGGGGCAGAATCTTAGTTTAAGTGTAGAAATCTTCACTAAAAAGGTCTCAAATTCATTTTTTAAAAACAGACTGGAGGCTCAAAACCTCTTTATCTTTGATTTTTAAAACTTGGAAATCAATAGAAAAAAAGAAAGAGATACCAATATAATTCTACAGGTATATAACTAGTAAGTTAAACAAAGTTATTACTGATTCATTACAGATAAAATACTTTTTAATTCACCCTATAATGTGGGTTCTCCCAAATTACAAACATTATTACACTTAACCTGTAATGTTACCTTATCATGCAGATAGTTTTGTTTCTTTTCTCAACACCATGAGCACAATAGTGTGACCACAAACAAAATTCCTTTCATTTCAGTTGATTTGAGGTATTTTAAAACCTGACCAAATAAAACCAAAACTACCTGCATGGCTGGATACGAGAGGTAAGTAAGACAATATGTTAATTTGTCATTCGTGTGCACTCAGCCTTTAAACTTTTGAAAGTGGAACCAATAATGAAAAGTTGAATTAAAACACAATCAGTGACCAGTAACGTGTGTTAGGTAACGTTAGCTTAAGTTAGCAAACTTAAGATAGATGTTAGTTACATAATAAACAATTTAATTGAGTCAGATAACTCCTTTCGACTTCTGTGACACTAAGTTGAGCATTTTCACAGTATTCTCACATTGTCGCAACACTGGCTGCGTTTGTATACTCACTTTTATCAGCCAAATTGGAAACGAAGGAACAACTTGGGACATTTTTAGCTGTGATCGGCAGCTCTTCAGAGCTCAACAATGAGGTTATGGAAGTGAAAATCCTGTTCATAGTCTGAATCAAGTGTGCTGATTACAAGTCATAATGTTGTAACTAAAGATGTCAGTTTTGGTTCATTTGCTTTCAATAAGTCAACACCCATTAACGGGTAGCTTACCAGTGAAATATTAAGAAAAAAAATACAAGTACAAGAGGTGTTATCCATTTAATCTGGCGCTCGACTGACTCATCCTGCGACGTGGATGCCTGACATGTATCGGACGGAGAGGTTCTGATTGAGAAGCACACTAGTATAACTGGACTTACTGTCACGCCGCTTCCTTCATTAATTAGGCCTAGATATGATGGCCAGATGTGCACGCAGGCCAGCTCTGCAGGACCATCACGCTGTTTTGTCCACAACTCACTTTTCCAAGTCTTTTTAAAGCGACTGCACCTGTAGTGACGAGTCTGTGTGATCAGCATAGCGCTAGTAAAACTACTAAACTGAAAAAGTAACATCACACATTTGAACTTACATTTGACTGTGTTGCCTTTCTGGAGAAAATGTTCCCATGATGAGCTTCTTCTGTCGCATTTTGTATTTTACCTCGGTTTGCAAAATTAATCTCAGCGGTTAACCGATTAAAAGTTAACTGTTGTCATCCCCAGTCGTAACCATCCAGGACAGACTTACCACAAGCTAAGAGATTCCTGTAGAAGCCACAAGTCTGTATGATATCAACCTTGTTTTAAGGAAAACTTGTTTAATTCACGATGTGATGCAGAAGAACTTCACTACCCACATTCCTATAGTGTAACAGGGACGTCTTTGATTGGTGGAGCTTGCTGTTACCATGGAAATGTTTACCAGACCAGCAGAAGTCATGTCCCTGGCTAGCTGACACGACTTTCGTGCCACCACAATGAGGTCATTTGTTACAGACGATCACTACAAGTCAGACCATTTACATGTGTTTGTGAGTTTAAAGTTGTTGAAAAGAAATCATTGGCAATAGTTTTTAGGATGAGTAGTCCTTCACTCTTTAAATAATTATTTACACAGTCTTTGCCTTTTTTTTCTCCTGTTTTTCAATTTGTTCCAAATCAAATATTTTATGGTCAGGATTCATCTCGTAGTTGGTTGGCTTGCTTCAAAGCTCAAAAACTCTTTATATTAGGATTTTCTGAAACGTCAATGGAGTGAATAAACGGGAAATTCACTTCCAGAAACAAAGCTGTTCCAATAATGTTGAGCTCTATAGATCGGCCACAGTTTTTGCCCCAATAGGCTGGTAGTGAATTTGGCATGGCAGTCGAGCGTCTGCGTGTGAAGCTGTGTGTTTGTGTTCATGCCAGTTGGCAAAAAAGGGTGTGGCAATGCGAGGAGCCGATCACTAAAGGCTCATAACTTCTGAACTGATTCATGCAGCGTGACCAAACCAGTCACGCTTGAGAGGTTGTGTGAGGATGCATACACCTACATGGTCGTATCTATTGCAAATTTGTGTTCGTTTCTTTCGATAATTGGTCAAATAAAGATGAAGAAGAGTTACTGATGCAACGCTTAGTCGATTACCCACAACTTATTTGGCAATTTTCACACAAAATAACTTGTTGTTGTTTTCCATAACTTTCCTGTATTTCAGCACTGCGTGGTTATCTGCCGCCCCTTCCTTTTTAAAATCACATGAATTAAGAGTGTCACACATACAATTTTACAGTGTAAGAATCAGAAAATACATGATGTAGTAAAAATGAGAAAAGAGTAAGCGACCCAAAGAAAACAAAAAAAAAAAACAAGTATTTATCATAAGGAACTACACCCTAAAAAAGCAAGTATTTCATCAAGTTGTTGTAAACTATTGGCTGCATTTTATTTCCCGGGAGAACAAAAAGAATTCTCACTTCAGCTTTTAACAAAAAGGCTTACAGTTGTTTGTTTTTTTAAAGAAATGACACTGATGCTTTCATTTGTACACCGGTAGTAAAATCCTCTGCTGGAGTGTACTGTTTGCTTCTGTGTGTTGGTATGTAGGCCTGAAAACCCTTTGCCTGTCTGTGTTTGTATATCTGCACATGAACCTATGTATGTGTGTGTGTTTGTGTGTGTGTGTGTGTGTGTGTGTGTGTGTGTGTGTGTGTGTGTGTGTGTGTGTGTGTTTGAGTGTGTGTGTACAGTAAGTGCGTATGTCATTGCTGCCGTGGGAGCGGAGAAGAACTTTGTCGGAGATAGTCTGTCTTTCGTGTTACTGAGGTAGAATGAGAGATTAAGAAACTGAGGGCAACTGAGGTTTAAATGAGGTCTTTGTGTCAAGGCATACTGGTAATGTCAAATACAGAAATGCACAACAAACACAGCACAATAATTATTTCTGAGTAGGCTGACAACATGTTCCTGAATAGTTTTTTGTACCTGAGGTTTCAATATGGTGTAAAAGCACTGTAATAGTGAAATCCTGAGTGTGGTAAAATGACATGTCAACAATGTTGTTGACTGAAGAATACATGAAGGATTTCTGTCCAAAATGAGACATCCATTTAAACCTTTGGGTGTTTTTTTGTTTCTTAAAACAGCTGCTGGTTGAAAGTAAAAAAAAATTAACCTGAATGTTGTACATTGTCATTTGAACTATGTTATCCATGTGCATTTTTCTATTCTGAGCAAAGAACATTAGACATCTCTCCTCTCCCAAACTGGATATTTCATTTTGGAACAAAACCTTTCACATTTACTTTCATAATAATGACTTCAGAGCACCATGTTTATTTGTAACATCACTAAAAAACTGTCACCGTCTTGCTCCCGTCTCACGTGAGGATTCATGACACTTGATTTAGAAACATGTCTCAATGAAACGGTTTAGTTTGGTTCCTTTTTTCTTGAACCCCCCCCTCTCCATTTTAGCCCGCAACCCTGCCCTCTCTCCACACACACACTCACTCATGCAGACACACACACACGCAGACAGACACACACACACACACCGAGAGGTTAAGGAAAGCAGGAATCCTTAAAAGCTGATAAGTCGGACATTTTGGGAAATACGCCTTTTGGCTTTCTTGCCTGGAATTCGATGAGCAGATTGAGAAAAATGGTTAGCTTAGCTTAGCATTAAGACTGGCAACAGTTAGCCAAGCTCAGTCGTGTCTGGATGGTAACCCTAACCCTAGTGAGGTGACGTTGTATAAAGAACGTCCAAGTGCACTTAGGAAATGGATCAAATACGGGACTTTGACCCAATAGATTGTGGTTCGTGTCCCGTGTGAAACTAAACGTTACTGTTAACTTCTGTTACTGTTAATTTTTTTTATTTCACCTATTTTAAGTAAGTTTTGAAATAAGTTTTTGGAGGCTGTTTGGTTAGATTTAGGCAACACAACCACTCGATTAAGTTTAGGAAAAGATCGTGGTTTGGGTCAAAATAATGAGCCAACATTGCCGTTTGGTTTTACAAATACCTCAAACAGCTTTCTGGCAGAAAGCCCTGAAGGCAGACTTCTCCATGTGAGGTATATCTGATATCGTTAGCTCGAGCAGAGTCAAGCGCTACTGCACTGAACATGTGTGAGAGTTTTGTGGATGTAGGGTTAACATCCAGACATGACCGCATAGCCTCACAAAATCCACCTGACAGCACCTTTAAAACCTGCACATGACCCCTGTAAAAACAAAAATCATCATTTATACACTTTGGTTTGTGTACGGATTAAACTAACGCAATATAACATGTTAATTAGTGAGCTTTAGAGGCACTGATAAGTGGATTTTGTTACCTTTAGACAGAACCAGGCTGACTGTTTCCTCTTGTTTCGGGTATTTGTGCTAAGTTTGGCTTACCAGCTATTCAACGTACAGACATGCAAGTGGTATCAGTCGTCTTGCCTAACTTTTGGCAGGAAAGTGAACAAGCATGTTTCCCAAAATGTACAACTATTCCCTTAATAAAAAAACGAAGCCATATCCAAAGATCAAATTCTTCCAAACCATTATGAGTGAACCAACAAAACCAGAGTACAGTATCGGATCGGAAGAAGAATCCCGTTTGCAATGATTTCTTGTTTGTGTTGTGTGTGTGTGCTCCTGAACCCCCATCACAGACAGGAGTCAGACTGAACCCCTGTTTGTTTGAGGCCAAACCTTGAGGTAGGTAGAGAGGTATCTGATCTACTCCCCTTCCTCCTGCGCCGGGACCTGAGATGTAGAGGGCTCAAGCTGCGAGGGACCCTCCTCAGCTTCTTCAGAAGGGCCCTGGAAATGCAGGGAACCAAAACCACTGTCATTTTGCCTGTTATTGTGTTCAATCTAGTGACTCATTGTGCGCATGTTAATGAATCAACACTAGAAAAGAGCGCAAGAAATACAAGAATGAGTGTTAAAAATTTCATTGAGAGATTGCGTGCAGCAAACTAGGTCCAGCTGTCAGGTCTAGAAATGTGAGGAAGACGACGGTTATGCCAGGAAACCAAGAAGACAGAGGAAGAGAACAGTTAGATCAGGTTTCCCCTCTCGACATTGACTCATTCTTCCCCTTCACGTTGCGTGCATCTGAGAAAGGGAGTCTGTCTCAACGGTTTCAGTTCTTGAAGCATCTTTGACAAACTGCTCAGTGCAGAGGATGCGATAAGGCAGATGGGGGGCATCAAGAAGAGACCTGCCCGCTTTGGTGACAACTGTTGTGCAACGCTTGTCGTTTGGATAATGAACAAGAGGGCTAAAAGAACCTAGAATTCTCAGAAACACGGGTCTTATATTCGCCAAAACTGGATGTCACAAAAAGGATGTATGGAGGTGTATCTGGGGAATTCAGCGCTGCCATCTGGGCATTTCCACGAACTCGTAAAACACAAGGAGCATGTGCATCAGGTGTCTTGTCATTTAAATCAAACGTGCCAACGCAGCAGCAACTTCAGCAGTTTTAATAACATAGTGTACCAGGATTCAAAGATCTATTATTTGAAATGAAAACGAACTGATACGTGAAAGCCTTTTCTGAGTCTGTCTGTGTTGGATCTGTGGTTATGGAAGCGTTGGAGCACAGAAGCTGGAAAAGTTAAGAGTATTATGATTTTGCATGAAGGTGCACTAGATTCAAGACAAGACAAATATACCACATTACCTAATATTTCTTAGATCACCATTCTTTATCAATGAAAGTTACAGGACCATTTACTTTATGGGATACTTTCAGTGTCAGTACTATGTTTTTTCTATAAGTCATATAATTTGACAATAATATTTAACCACTGCATGTTATTTTGAGTCACATGTCAATTGTTTTATGGTTATATGGTTATGGTATTATCTTCTTTTGAGCCTCTTGTTCTGAAATTAATAATAATTTTAAAAAATACATGTGAAGACAACTGGAGTCATTAATCTGATGGCTTATAATGAGAGCAAATGGCTTTTGTTCACCTTAAAGTTTAATGCTGAGCATGAGCTCTGTGCTGAACACAAGCTTATTAAATTCATGAGTAGTTAAATGAGATCAGCCCTGCTCTATCAGTCCTGCATCATAAATGTAACTGATATTAGTCAAAAGGTAAAAGGTGTGACACAGAATGAGATTTCTGTTTAACTGAAGAAGAGGTTTCATTCATAGTCATGAAGAAAGCTCCAGTTTGATGCAATAAAAAGGTGAAACAGTTTGATAAACCTGCAGTGCAAGAGTATTAAACTGGAGAGTGCACATGCAGAGAGGCTGCAGGGTTTAAAACTTGTAATGATTTAAAGGCTCAGTTTGTGAGATTATAAGCCACTTGGTATAATTAGTGAACACGGCTCTGAAAGTTATTTCACAAAGCTGTCACAGATCTTATTTCAGTCATTTTTTGTGACTACTTTCTTCAGTGACTGCTGCACAATCCTCCAAACTCTCTTCTTATTCTCTCAATAAAGTTATACCTTTAACCGAAGATCATTTTCTAGCTTTTAAAGATTTCATTCTCCTCACCTGCTTCTCTTCAGTCACTTCTTGCACCACTTTCTGGGGCTGTGGAAAGACAGGAGACAGGATTAATTGAACATGAAGAAAAAGCCGCCCTCAAGGACTTTGCAGCTGCAGACACCTTGAAGGCTTTGGATGTACATTTACAGTTAACTCCAAGATGTGTCTAACTGTCAACGATTGCTCCATACCCATTTCCTTGGTCGCCCACGAGGTCGTCTCTCCCCAAGGGGCTCTACTTTCTGAGAAAGTACAGATGAACGGTTAAAGGGAGGTTTCAGACTTTACAATCCTTCATACTGATCACCAACTAAGATTACGAGCTTTTATGTGATTGCAGTTTTTCGAACTTTGGCAGCAGCCATTTTTTAACAGCTAAAGCTTCTTCAGGTCGGTGAGAAACATTTGTCGCAGGAACAACAGAAGTTTTGCTCTATTGACTGAAGTGAGTAAGTAAATGACTAAAAAACACATTGGGAATATTTTGATATGACTTTAGAAGTTGTATGACCTGCATTATCAATAAGTGCAACAAAACTACACTTTTTAGTGATAAACAAGGCCAGAAGTATCTTTCTCTCAGTAAAATGTTCAAATCCTTCCCACACATGCATCAACTAAAACAATTTAAACAATTAAATAGCTAAATATCAGCATTTAAAGATAGGGTTGGATATTCTAGAAGCATTTTTGTTGCATTTGTAGAAAATCTCTTCACACCCCGACAGCAATCAATAAATCAAATACTCTCAAAAAGAAAAAACACAGTATCTGTGTTTGCCAACAAGCTGGATGTATTGCTAAACCTATTAGCCAGCTAGTTTCACAAGGATGGCAGAGGAAATGCGGCAAAAACTTCCAAAGACTAACATACTAGCTTGACAGCGGGGAGTGCTAACAATAGCTATCTTGCTTTGTTTGTTTACGTTCATTTTGATAACGTCAGGTGTTTTCTTTCATGTGAGTGAGACATGAGGTAGTTCGACATGGTTAGCGATGACAACCAGATGCTGCAGTCACAGTACATAGCGAGCTAACCGAGTAGCACAAAACACACAATCCCTGAGCCAAAGAACATAGCTGCCGAGGCTAACGTTAGCACAAAGCACACACCTACAGCAGTGAGCACCTGGTTGCCTTTTTGAACTAAGGTACGTTTGTTATGGCTATTTTGCTTGCGTTTATATTATTGTGGCATTTAATAGAGTTGTTCATTTATGTATGAATTGAACTAGAAAAGCTAATAAAGTGTAGCGTAACAAGCTAGCAACTTGCACATATCTCCCAGCTGGCCAGCAAGAGCTTCTAAAATTGAGCTTGTTCTTGCTGATTTGCTGATCTTACCATCCCCAGCTTTAAATACACATATTAACCCCATATTTAGCTTCTACAGTAATAGTGATACAGCTAGAAAAGCTTCTGAAAATACTTAAAGTTTAACTTCAGGAGATGATTAAGAAGCACTACAATGAGTGTGCTTATTGTTTGTATACGAACATATTCTTTGATAACGATGCAAAAAGCAATGTTGCTGATAATGACAGATATGAGTGCATGTTTGCAAGAGTGAACAGTGCATTTATACTGAATAGAAATGTTTTTAATGATGATTACTTCACTGTGATCTATTGTAAGACAAACATGTGGGCTGTTTTTCTTTTAGCCCTCCTGATCTAAATCAGCTGCTTCTTTACAGTGTCTTGTGTTTTTCTATGCTTTGTGTATTTCTTGAGTTGATCTTCGATTCTTGCGCTGTGATTTTGGCTTTGCACAGCACTTTGGTCAGCTGTTGGCATTTTTAAATGTGATTTACAAATAAAATAAACTTAAACTTAAGATTAGAACGATGTTACTACCGTGAGCAAAGTGTTCAGATCCGTTACTTAACTAACAGTAACGACACAACAGGATACAAGTATCAAACGTAATGCTTATTCATCTTCTTTTACACTACAACAACCAGTTTTGGTGTACCTCCTGAAGGGGGTCGTAACACTTATACATTATATAATTGTATCTGTTCCTAATTCCTAATCCTAATTCCTTTATTGATTGTATTCTTTTGTTTATCTCCATTTTTGCGTAACTTTTCCTCTCGATTATTTTCCTGTGATCCTGCCTGTTCTGTGGCTTTTATTCCTTTCACTTGTAATAACTGTTTTTACATTTTCTGTTCTGCCGTCTCGTTTTAACTCACCTTAGACGAGGCTTCCTTGTGTTTGGCTCGTCTGTTGAGTGTTTATTCTGTCATACTTCCTGAGTTTCCTGCTTTTGATTGTTTGTCAAAGCACTTTGTAAACTGTTTTTAAAAAGGTACTACAAAAATAAAGTTTATTATTATTATTATTATTATTGAATTATCACTATTAAATTTATGTGTAAGAAGAATTTAAATGCTGAAGCTTGACTGGTTGAGACGGAGGCCACTTTAACTACTTAAACTGCTGACAAACAATGTGATATTTCAGGAAGATGAGAGGATGTTTGAGGTTTAAAATGGTGAACTGCAACGTAAATAATTGTAGTGGTGTTGGTACGAAATTTCCCTCTCAAAAAAGTGTTGCGCACACACATAAAAGTATGAAGGATGGTAAATATATAGTAACAGACAGTAAGACAATCTTTCACTCCTCGGAACAGCTGACGATCTGAGCACTGACCAACTGCAGGCTGCAGACATAAATACTGCATTGATTTAATAACAGCTTGTCTTTTCTCTGTTGGAGCTGACATATGCCCTCACAATGGCTGCTGACTGCCTCATAGCTTTCTAAAAAAAAAAAAGACATACATCTCTGCATTTCAGGAAATATTACATGGAAAACTCTCAGATGCATCTAATGCAGATAAACTGGAAAGATAAACCCATGTGCTACCACAAACATGTCTGTTACTGGTTCCTTTTTCCTTATTTCAAGTTAATTCAGAAGCATTTTGTAATTATATTTACAATGTAAAATATTTAATAATGTAAGGATACTCGCAATAAATCCACAAAATTTCTTGTGATTTAAAAATGTATAAATAAAGCGTTCAAAAAGCTAATTGTTGTAGGCAGCAGAGGCAAGGTACTGTTACAATTCTGCAATTAAGAGGTCAAATAAATATTTAATATCTTGGATACACTGATCAGTTTCAACCTTCAGTGCAGGTCTGGGGCCTTTGTTCTTGCTGCCTTTCGGTCGTCCTCTCGGTCGCTTTGGAGTTGGTGGTCCAACAGGCTCCTGAGGAGAGAAACCAAATACTAATCAGTTAAAGACATAGACACATAATCAACCAGCTTTGTTTTTCAGAATGAGGTCTAAGTTTTTCCAATAAGACACTTAATGATTTGATCATGAATTTATCTTTTAAAGGCCGACGTCTACCTCCTGCTGTTTCCGTGGCCGACCCCTGCCCCTGCGCTGAGGCTCAGGAGGTGACTGGGCGGTGCTCGGCTGGGGAGACGACGGCTCTTTGGTCCCACTGTTACTCATGCCTGTGTCTGTCCACCTGCGTCAAAGAGTGTGGGCATCAAAGCCTGGAGGAGCGGCCACGAGGGCTTAAAGAGGAGAAGATCTGAGTATCAGGAGCTGGAGATGTGAGCAAAGAAAATGAAAGAACAATTGCTTCTTCTGAACGCAATCATCTCTGAAGAATTTGGGATCATAAGCTTAATTAAACCGCTTCAAATAGTTTTCTTTTTGCACGATCAGTGCTTAATGTATCACTAAAAGGATAATTCAGAATCACACAGGACTCTTTTCCAAGAGCAAGCGTGGGAACTGCTCATACATAAGCCTTGGCACCATGTTCATCGGAACACAGACAGGGCTCTGGCAAATGCAGGGAAACATGAGAGTGGTGTCCAGCGACTAAAAGTAGCACAGATATTCACAACTCAATCGCCCATCCAAAATCTCCATCCACTCTGCTGCACGCTGCCTTTCCATCTGCCCTCTGTGAGGTATTTCTCAATGGGTTTGCGCAGGTTGTAGGTGTGTCTGATGCTGCTACAACTTATACTGTGAAACTTGAGCAGCTGAGGCGATCATTTAGAAGCGCACACGCAAGAAAGCACTGAATGGAAAAAACCTTAATGGAGATCACAATATGACGAGGCAGTGACAAATCTGAGTTTGCAGCCTGCAGTGAGCCTCTGAGCTGCAGTGATATGTCTGTTAATGACAGAAAAGTGATCTGCATAATTGATTAAACATCTGTATACATTTTAAAAAAAAGTTCTGAGGATTTGCTTTTCTGTGATTGCAAACTGAATATCTTTATTTTTCATCAGGAAAACCGTCTGATGATATGGTGTTGGGGCTTTTAAGACATATTTCAAAGTGAAAGACAGATTTATTACAAAAATGTCTCAATTTGTTGACTGAATTGGTAAATCGTTAAGTCAGCAAATGTTAGAAAATAGTTTAAAATGCCACTTAAAATTCTTCAGAGCACACGTTGACATCAAATCGCTTGTTTTGTCCAACCAACTGTCCAAAACCTAAAGATAATCACTTTAAAATAAACAGATAATCACAGATAAAAACAGACAATCAGTTCACTACCATTCAAGACAAAGAAGAATCAACAAATCCTTATTTTTAAGAATCTGAAAATAGTGAATAGTGTAGTAATAGTAATAGTAATAGGTATTTTTGCTTGAAAAATGACTGAAACAATTAATCAATTGTCAATAAAGCCAATGGCCAGTTCCATTTCTGTGATGGGCGTTTCATTATTGATCGATTGTCGATTAGAGCTCGACCGATACATCAACTGACAGACATATCAGTATCGACGTATACGTTGTCCAATATGCGCCAAAATGCATCTTTTTTAGAGATTAAAATGTCAAAAAGGATGAAAAGGATAATTTGTAATTAATAAATCCTTGTAAGTGTACTGTTTAAGTGCACTAGCGTCATTTTAGACAATAACGTTTATTGTCTAACTGTAAAATATTCTTACTCTGTTAACTATCTTTGTCACAAGTGTTTGATAACCACATTTGATTGATCAGTGCAAAAAATGTGCATATATTTGCCTTGATATTTATCGTTTCTACTTCCTGATATCAGTATCCACATCGGCCCCAAAAATAAAGTATCGGTCGAGATCTACCGTCGATCATTCTTTTGAATAACCGATTAGTTGTTCGGTCGACAAAATGTCAGAAAAAATGTTTCCAAAGCCGAAGATGACATCCTCAAATGAAAAGAAAACCTAAAAACATTCAGTTTACCGTCAAAGCACACTAAAGAAAACAGAAAAAGTCACATTTGAGAGGCTGAATTTGAACACCTTTGCTTCAAAACACCTCAAAAACGATTGTTAATAAAAGCTGGGGATTCATTTAATGTTTGAAGAACGGGTCAATCGACTAATCCTCGCAGCTCTGGATTGATCCATTAATCGACATTTTGTTCCAGCTCTAGTTGGCCATAGGTCTGATTGAAAGCAGCCCCAGAACTATAAACAACATATGCTTTTGTTTTGCTGCATTTCTAGTAAGTTCCTAGAAAGCAGCACAGTATTTCGGCTGCTTAAAAAAGGACTTTTTTTTGGTTTTGTGTTGTGTTTTTCTTTTTAAACCAGGAGAGTAAACAACAATACTTCAGTCTGGCTGTTGGTTCATGTCCCAAGGTGGTCGTTTTCCATACCGTCTCGCTCTGTAAGGAATGTGCCAAACACTAATTGCCAACACAGCCTATCAAACGGCCGCACTGAAGCAGGAAGTCGGAGTAATTTGAGAAATCGACGTCCTCGTTCAAACGATTTAAAAGCCAAACGAGACGCACGACGTCGCTTATAAACTCATTTCGGAGCAACACAACAAGCGTCCTGCACTTCTTCTTGTGCAGCAGCTCGCCGTCCGCTTCCACTCGCCCGTGTTTGGCAGTCAAGTACGGGACTGAATGTACTTTTTTGCATATGGGCGGCAATTGCGACCATAAAAACACATTCTTTTACAGCCTTTAAAGACGGTGCGTAAAAACGCTCCTGCAGCGAGGCCGCGACTTCAAACCTTCCCCGACTTCGGCCGAGGAGCCGCCGCACGTAAAGAGAAAAAAAAAAAAAAAAAAAAAAAGCAGAAAGAAAGAAAAGGCCAAAACAACAGCCGAGACCAGCAGTGTTTTAACGCGTGTAAAGTCGGCGCTCGCCACACAACATCCCCCTTGCTCCCATCACTTGCGCAATCGATCTTAAATGTGCTGGTTTTGGCTGCGAGAACAGGTCCGCCGAAGTGGATGAACCGAGTGTCTGCGAGGGCTGCAGCACAAGAAGAAGAAGAAGAAGAAGAAGGGGAAAAAAAACTTCAGCAAGGAGGACAAAGGCGAGCAACACAGGTGCAAAAGCTCTCCTTTCAGCCCCAGCCTGGACATACATACACATACATACATGCACACGGGCTATAGGCTCCATGTTCGGGCTGCGTAATCCTGTTTGTGCAGGCTGCGCCGAGTGCAACAGTGTGAGCGGAGAGGGGGAGAGTTCAACTTACCTTGAGTCGGTTTGCAGTTTTTACCTGGAAGTTCAAGCAGCCAGCTCACTTTGTGCTCCTGCACAACTATGAAAATGTTAGTGTATCGACGTCTCATTGGTTGGAATGAAAGGGTAAACTCTCCCTCTCTCTCTCTCTCTCTCCCTCCCTCCCTCTCTCACTGTGTGTGTGCCTCTCTCTCTCTCTCTCTCTCTCTCTCTCTCTCTCTCTCTTTCTCGCTCTCTCTCTCCCCTCCTCCTCCTCTAATCGGAAATGTGTGTGATCCCCCCAGACGTCCAGTCACGAATACCCCAGTTGCAGTATAATTGGGGGTTGTAGCTGAGCAGTATGCATTGCATACTTTCTCTATTATAGCATGTTTCAAGAAAGAACGAGGGGTAGGAGGGTTAAACAGAGGACCCCGCCCCGAAAAGCTCACCGGACCACCCACTTGAGAGAGGAGAGGGAGGAGGAGGGGGGAGATATGGGAGAGACGGGCATCAGACAGGAGGGTAGAGTCTGGTTCCGGGGTTCCCAAAGTGGGGTCCGGGGGCTGGGAAGTTCCCCGAGAGAAGAGAGGGAGAAAAGGCTCCGTTTGCGTCGGTAGAAAGCAGACTGTCTAGACTGTGTCGAGCAGAGGTTTCACTCTCTCCCCGCTGTCAGATCCCCACCTACAGTGTGAGAGATATTATTCTGTCAGTCACAACAAAGGACAGACGTATCAGATGAGCTTACCGAGAACAAAAGTCGTCGGATGCGCGTTTGTTTTGGGGGAAAAGTCGACGCCAGTTTGGGGTTTTCGTTTTAAAATCACGTACTGAATGCAAACATACACGAGAAGTGAGCAGGAGGAGGACAGATGCATGTGTGTGAGTGTGTGTGAGCGAGAACAAGCACAAATCTCCCCTTTTTTATGGTGAACGTGTGAAAAGTTGTTCTCCATTTTTTAATTGTATTATTCCCTTGAGGGTGATTTATATTTTCAAATATTAAAGGAGCTCTATGAAGTTTTAATCAGAGGAGAAAGCCTTTTTATGCATAAACAGACTCTTTTATTTCATGACTGTATAAACTGATTAAACAAACTGACCTGAAAGAACAACACAATTTCATACTGTTTTACTTTGTGTATATTTGGCGGACCCTGCCACTCTTCTAGCTTCAAACAGTGTTCTTATTTTCCTCTGAGAACAGCTTGTTTATTCAGTTATGGAAAAAAAAAACAAATGTTTCTGAGTTTGTATTATTACCTCATTAATATTGTAAATATAAAAATTCTGAGTTTGAAGTTTCTTCTCTAAAACTATACAGTGCAACTTTAAATAATCGAGCAGACAAGCAAAAGAGAAAGTATGTTTTAGCATTTTGCCTGGATGACCTCACCTTTATTTATACCAGGTTAAAGATAAGTAAAATGACTTTTTATTTATCACTAACTACTTTTTCTTTCAGGTTTTATTGTCCAGGCCAAAGTCTAATATTAGAATTATGAGTTTCCTCCCCCAAACCTACACAGCGCCCCTTTAATGAAATAAAGAGCTCTCCTCGAGTGGACATGTTGTCTTTTTTGGACTGAAGTAGTTTTTGTTGCCGTGCTGCCCTCATTTTCTCTGAATTACTCCTAAAATATTTTCCTATTTCAAGAGGTAACTTTGGTAAATTTGCACAAACTGATAAATACAGATGGAAACGTTTGAACCGCAGTGAATACACATTCCAGGGGCGGCTAATGCTGCAGAGCTCATGGAGTCATGTCAGGTGAGCGTGCTGGCATGAGACCAGCATATAAAAAGCTTTAAGTTACAAAGATGAAGCGCAGGGCTGGACTTGAACCGTTCATAGTGTCGGTTTCATAACAGATTAGAATAATCCTGTAAAACCTGAATTTTACATTGAAAAAAAGAAATCCACGATCAGCTGTTGAATTCAGAGACAAACAGGCCGTTATATTCATCTGCATACAACAAAATGACAAAGAAACTATTTGCATATCTGTGTGGCAGCATTTATTGAACATTTTAGTCAGGTTTCTCAGAAGCAACAGTTGCTGAGAACTGGTAGTCATATATGAATCTGATTAGTCATCCACTATAAATATAACCAAATGAAAGTGAGCAGAATGAGAATCACAACTGTCAACCTGCCATTTTTCAGACGCTGTGTGCAGCAGGAGGATAATTGGCCGTTGTTAGCTTGAAGGAACATGTTCTACACTTCAGTCCTATTACTGCAAAAACAAAGATAAATGTCAGTATCTCCTGATTGTCCAGACAAAAGAAAAAAAATGTTGGTGTGAAGACAGACAGAAACAGAGAGAAAAGGGGGGGGAATAGTGTGTGTGTGTGTGTGAGAGAGAGAGAGTTCAGTGGCCTTCTGCAGGCTGGTGTGTCTGAGATTCGCTTGGACTCTGATCTTGAGGTTTATTTAAGCTGAATTCCGTGGGCTCATCAGGACCGGGTTACAAAAATCCTCCTATAGAACTAGAAAGAATGTGCAGCGCATACAGTTCTGCATAAGGCACAAAGGCATGTCTTTAGAGGTGGGGGCAGGCATCAAAAGACAGGCAGAGGAGGGATTTCTTTAGAGGCTGGGGGCAAAGAAGGTATTTCGGAGCTCCATTCAATGCCAGGGAGAGGAGAGGAGAGGAGAGGAGAAGAGAGGAGAGGAGAGGAGGCGTACAGTTTTGTGGTAAAGGGTGCATTTCCAGGGGACGTTAGGAACTTAAAGTGTGTGCCGTTAACTCCCCGACACCTCCTCTGTTATTGGCGGTTACTTAGCTACAGTTAGTCTCCTCTGAACCTGACGGGCTACGATTAGTTTTTGGTAAATGCAAAAGAGAAATTTATTTTAGGTCCCTCTGTAAACATTTAATTCTTTACTATGCATTATAATGTAATAATAAGCAGAATTGTGTCTATTAATGTATTTCTCAACAACTATAACTCCTCCTGTGGCCACTCATAAGTGGAGGCTGGTGTCTACACGGATAATGAATGAAAATGTGATATAACACAGTAATATGCCTCCAAAGGAGAAGGTAGAATTGTTGACAAATAATGTATATTAATAAGCACTTTAAAATGTCCTCACAACAGCCTTATCGTGTTTTTAAAACCATTTACTAAATGTTTATATTATATACTGAAAAGTGTTGGCCAAAAATGTGTCAAACTTTACTTACATTTTTTTTTGACAAATCCTTTCTGCATTGTTTTGCATCTCTCTTACACGGGGATTTAAAAAAATAGTCTCTGTCCATACAACACACCTGAAGAAACCTGCAGGAAGGAGATTGTTTACTCTGGACGGTTGCTTAGCTACAGAAAATACTATGAACGAGGCAGGGAAACGTGACTGCTCTTCACAGACCCCTCTCGGATCATTTGTCAGCAAAACAAAAAAATCATCAAACACTGTAAGCAGCCGTTTTTGTCTCTCTTTTCCATCACTGTGTTATCAATGTCCATTTGTGTCTTTGTAAATATAACATTAAAAAACACAACATCCATTCCGTCCCAGTACAAACTCAAATACTCCAATATCATAATACATACTCCAAGTTCACATTTGCCAATGATGCTGATGGTTGATGTGATAAATGTGTGCGTCTTTATCATCATTTCCAAAATCTCAGTTTCTGTCTGTCCAGAAGTAAAACGGTTTCTGGGTATCTTCAAACTGGAAGTTTCACAAAAGCTCCGTTTTCAGTGACCTGAAAAACCGTTTACGTGTGTACGAAATGCCAAAACAAAAGCTTTATTTTAAGTAATACCTGTGTGCGTGTGGACAGGGCTTTAGTGTGATTAATGTTTTCTGGAGTACAAGTGTTTTCTGCTTCGTCTGTACACTGGAGTCTGGCTGCTTTAAATGGCATTAAATACCCCTGCTGATGCACTTAAAAGTGAGTTACTCTGGCTGGAAAGATTCACAAAAAAAAGAATTAACACAGAAGTACTACAACAAATTACCTTGCATTTTACCCTGAATAAGAAGCTGAATGTCTTTTTTATTATAAACTCATATAATAAAATCTAAACATAGCTTTTGATGTATTATTAGTATTTTGTTTAATTTAAAACAGGCATCTGAGAAGACAAAAATGCATATGGTTAAGTGGATAACAGGTCTTGAGGGCTTTGAGAGCAGATTTGATCAGTCCCTGGTCAGTATATGTCTCTAAGCCATCTCCATGACCTTCTTGATCCAGTCCACATAGACAGAGACCCGGATGAAGATGTTGGGCTGCCCCTGGCGTCCGCAGCGCCTCATGGGGATGATCACACCCTCGAGTACCCAGCAGTCCCTGTTCTGACATGCCAGAGGGCCGCCGTAGTCTCTCTGCAGACACACAGGAACAACACTCTGGAGTCATTATTTGTCTCTGTTATGACTGACTGTCACTGCTGAGGTTGGAAACATCTTGCAGTCACATCTTGTCCAGTCCACTTCCATTATCCAAATGGTGAATGTGTTTGATTTATAGGAACGTATAAATAGCTGTATGTATAGCTTTACTTAAAGTGATTTCCGTCATCAAAAAGATTTTCTTCACCGTCAGGATCTGAAGTGTTAAATCTCAGCACAGCAGGGGAATGCGCTTCTATATATTCTTGCCCAGAGTTAGATGAGAAGATTGATACCACTCTTATGTGTGTTTGCTAAATATAAGCTAGAGCCAGCAGCCAGTTAGCTTAGCTTAGCATAAACAGAAAACAGCTAGCTCGGCTTTGTCCAAAGATTTTAAAAAATCCAACTACCAGTACCTCTAAAGCTAACGAACACATTATATCTTCTCATCTAACTCGCTACAAGAAAGCAAATTAGTGCATTTCCCAAAAAAATAAAATTCAGTCATTATCTACTAACCCCCACGCTAACTGAAAGTCAGATGAAGTTTCTTAGTCCACAAAACATTTCTGGAGCGTCACAGTAAAACAGTGTTTTGCAGCATTCTCCTGAACAACTGAAGTAGATGGGGACTTGTTTTAAAACATAAAAAAAAACAAAAAAAACCCAAACAAACCATAAAATGGCTCAATACAGCTTGATTGGAGTAATTCAAGTCTCCAGAAGCCCCAAGATCCCAAATTGATTTAAAAAGTCGTTATTTACATGCTTTAAACACGATCGAGTTTGTGCACCTCCTACAGTGCTAAAGGTTTTCACTTAGCAGCTACACTGAAGATTTCGGCTTAAAATAGGGAGTAAAAAACATCTTTTCAAATCCATTTTATGTTTTCTTTCACTTGTTTTTTCCCCATGTACTTCAGGTGTTTAGGAAAATGCTGCATTGCTGTTTTGCTGTAACACTCCAGAAATGTTACGTGGACTACGCAACTTCACCTGATTTTCCATCGACATGGGGGTGAGTAGATAATGACTCAATTTTTAATTTTTGGGTGAACCTTTCCTTTAACTTCAGTGTCCCTAGTTTGATTCTGGCTAGTGACCTTGTTGCTTGTTATACCCCCGTCTCTCCCCCTTTGTTTCCTGTCTGCACCTCTATTGTAACCTATCTAATGAAATTAAAATGCTAAAAATATCTTCAAAAGGAAAATAAGGGATGAAGAAACTCTGCTGCATCTCCCTGAAAAGAGAAAGCACCCAAGATGGACAGAAAACCTTTAAAACGTTTGCGTGGACACCTACCTCGCAGGCGCCTATCCCGGCCTGGAAAGAGTTTGTGCACATCTCATTCTCACGCACACGACCCCTGAAGTAACTGTTACATTCCTTGTTACTAATAACTGGTATGTGGGCCACGTTGAGGACAGTCTCATCTCCAGTCCCTTTGAAAAAGAGTGAGGAGGAGGAGGAGAAATCAGTTAGCAGCTGATATGTTGAAAGAGACGGAGAAAAGAAGAGGAAGGTGGACAGATGTTGAAGGCGTCTGGAAATAGCAATGCCATCTGTTGCTCAACGATCTGAACAGTTCTCTCATTTAGATGCAACATTACTTCAAGGGCAGAAACAAGATGCTTCTGAGAAACTAATCTATTATTAATAATTGTAATAGAAGCACAGGGCATGGCACAAAATTCTGGAGCCTGTATGAAGGCATTTGTCCTCCCTACATCCACAGCTATTCACTCTTCTATCTTTGTGGGCCCTCCTCACACGACTACTCATCCCCCTTTTCCCCCCAGTCCTACACCCGTGTAGAAGCACATTGTAGTTGCATGAAATGCAGCGTGTAGTGAATTCAGGGCGAAGTTATCACCTCTATAGGATTATACTTGCCTCTTGTCTCACCCCATCCTGCGATCTCACAGTCCGTCCCCTCAGCCACAATGTAACGCTCAGGAGGGAGGCAGATCTGAGAGACACGCTCATTAAACTGTGCAGGGCTAGAGAAAGAAGAGAGGGTCAGAGTGAAATCACTGGTATGTCTGAGTGCATGTGTGTGTGTGAGCATGCGGGGGGCACTTGACAGTACACACTATTCCAGTTGTAGCATGACCAGTTGAGACTCCGAGGGTCCACAGACGATCTTGGTGAGAGGGATGGTCTGAACGCCCGGCTCTCCCTCTTGAGGATCACGAAACAGGGTTCCCATCATGGCAGAATATCCGGGCAGGTCCACGTAGCTGTGCACACATACAAAGAAATAACGTGGAAATACAAGCAAAGAACAACCCTTTTTATTTCATGTCTTATCCTGCAATATCCTTAAAGGGACAGCTCATCTACACATCAAAAAATGTTTTCATCTTATGTCAGTGCAGTTTATCCACATTGTTTTGACATGAGCTGATTTGGAGATGTCTGTCTAATCGCGAACCAGGCTCGGCTTTTGGTGCTCAAAGCGCCAAAAAAAACCAAAAAAACCCACACTGTGTAGAGAGAAGTGTGCATCTACTTACAGGAAAAAGGTGCGGGATGTAAACATTAATGGTGTCCTCCTCTCAGGGACATGCATAGACATTTTGGTGAGGCAAGGGCTGAAGAGAAAAAGGGGCACTCTCCCCATTCACTGGTTCTGTATTTCCCCCCCGGTGTTCACACACCCTTTATTTGCATCGCTGGCAAGTCCACAAAACTCCTATTCATTTTCACTGTGTTCATTTTTTGTTGATATTAAAACCTGTTTAGAACTAGCCTCTATTTTGTGTCTCTGCTTGATAATTATCTCTGCAACTACAAGGTCTATTTGAATAATCAAGGTATCATAACAACAGGAACACTTGAAATAATTGCCCAGATGTGTAAGTATATATGTCACTGGGTCTGAGTAAATTAAGTTGGCACAAAGCATAAATGAAAGATTTTTTAAAGAAAATACAATTTCAGAATGAATATCCCTGAGGAATGGTGCAGCTGCAGCTCCAAATCTCTAGCAAACAATATTAAAACATCTGAACATTACCTCTGCCAACTTTTACACTGCCATTCTGAGTGATTACTGAGTAGTGCTGCTAGCATGGCTAAGTTGTAGTCCCTAGTGTTGGTGAATAGATCACAAAAATCTGAACAACATTACTTACATTTTTCATGACAAATCACCTCTGTATGGCTCTTATTTTGCACCTCAGCATACATGAATGGTGGATTTTGGCTGCTTGAAACAGCAAGTTCATGAATTTAAATGACCCTAGTGATGCACCCTGCCAATGGCTCCAAAAAGCTTTAAATAAATAACGTTTACCAGGAGGAGAAACACTGCTTGGTGCTGATCACCCATCTGGGGTTAACCAGGGATCCTCCACAGAAATGGTTTCCTTTCCTGCACACGAGAGGTCGGAAGTCACACACAGCACAGCAGCAGGATGTATTTGACTTGCTCATAACCAGCTCTCAGACTCACCTGTCTCTGAGGCTCACTGTCCATGGCGAGTTACCGGGAACCCCGTTCACGATACGTAACCTCGACCTCTGGATGCGGTCCTCTCTCTTCCCGCACTCGCTGAACTCCACCTTCTCTGCGTTCACAAAGAGGTGACATGTATTTGTAAAAACACTTGAGAAAGCTGGCTGTCAACTATGAAATGTTGCCTCATAATCATTCAGAAACTAACCTACTGGTTCAGTCATGGACACTTTCTCTCCAGCTGTTTGGAAACACAAGAAACAGATGAATCGTTAAATTGCCAACAGCTCCGGCTGAATTGTCATCACACAGTGCATTAAACCACTCAGAGGAATCTTAAAATAGACAAAAGAAAGCAGAGTTAGGTACCACACTGTTTGATGGCACAGTAGTCAAACTCAGTTTTGGGATCAGTGGTGTAGCACCAGGGTCCGTGCTGGTCCCCATCTGGGTTACGACAGTAGTTCTCAGTCAGATTGGCCTCAGGATGCGTCCATGGGTTTATCCTAGAAAATCATACAGATGGTTTTTAAGGCTGTAAGCATCTCATATATGTTGTAAATAAGTGGGGTGAGCATGCTGCTTTTCAAAAACTGTAGACGTTATTTTAATGGAGTGACTCCTCCATTTCCATGAATATAATAGTGGGAGAAAAGTGTCCCAGTGTTGTTTTAAGTATATTTAATTAAAGTCGTGTTTCTACCTAAAGAACCCAGAACTTCTAGTTTTCAGGAAGTACTTTTTAAGGAAATTAAAGGTTCCTTTTGTCCGTTGTTTTCTGTGATACAACTGCAGTCTAAAGAAAAAAGCGGCAGCTATTTTTACACATAATTTTTGCAAACAACAATGATGACGCCATATCAAGCATTTTCCAATTCATCGTTGGCCCTCCTGATGTGTCGAAGCACAATGAACAAAAACAACAACAACAACTACAACAAAAGCAGCTGCAGATTTTTTTTTAATTATAGCAAAAAATAAAAGCCGGAAATACTCAATCAGAATTGTTCAGCACAGCAAGCCCCTCTCTAAGTTCCTGTATTTTTGAAAGTTCTACCCTCTTAATAACAGGGAGGATGGGCCTCTCTATTGGGATGTACCTGTTGTGCTGGTTGTGGTAACCATAATTAACCTATAATTGCCAGAACACACACTTAAGAATGTGCGTCTTGCCTGAAAACGTCTGTTTGGCACCATTAGATAGTTTAATGGGAGTGCCGTCCTTGGTTTTTCTTTTTTGACTTATAACAGGGAGTGCCGTGACAATAAAGTATCATGAATGTTGAATCTTGAAAGCTGTGTCATAGAGGTCCCCAAAGCATATAAACTCTTTTCCTCTTGGATAAAAAATCATCTGTGTCTTTGTAGTTTTTAAACAACCATCGTACTTGGTCCGGTGAGGTGTGTTAACGTTCCATTTCTGGCAGGTGATCCCCTTACGAGTTTTGCGGACCATGCCTCTGTAGTTTCTTCCATTTTCATGGTAGCAATCTGGAAAAAAGATTTCATCATGACAGTGACCTTGATGAATTATGGCACACAGTGAAGGCTGTTATAATGTTATAAAAATGGGATATAAGACACGAAGGACAATGAGCTTTATTTGTTAATTTGCGGGTTTTAGCAACCTCTAGGAAGTTTTTCAAAAAACTCAAACATGGTGGACATTATGTACACTGACTCTATATATTACTACCATAAGGATTCTGTATTTCTACGCTAGATTTGTATCATTCAAAACTGCATTTAAACCTTAAAGTGAGACTATTTAACCTTTTGCTGAACAGCAGCCACTGTGACTAATATATGTAGCCTATGACTCACTGAAAAACATGATAAGGGTTAATGCAATTCATAGTGTACCAGTTGCACAAGAAATACAGATACAATCAGCTAACATTAGTCATCCGAAGCTATGGGTCAAACCAGACCAATTAAAGCGGTAGCAGCAAAGTCTATTAGTGAACTGACCGAGGGTGTACAACTTTTCATTTGTAAAAGGATGACTGTGCTGTTTCCTCTTTCACAAGTAAGAGTTGTGCTTTTTATATCAGAAAATTAAATTTACAGAACTGTCATAGACAAAAAAATGTATATGATCAATCAAAGTAAACTGACTCTTATTGGTGTTTTGGTCAATATTCTTCTTTATAATCCCAATATCCCAAACTACTGTTGCGTAGTGTATATTTCTATTGTTATTATATGATATACATACAGTTTTAGGGCCATTACAACATAGTTTCATTTCTATCCATTACAGCAGTTAATGTAATCAGTAATCTTGTCACTGAAGTCGTCGTTGTTGAAGTCATACCTTCAGCCTCGATGTCGTCTGCACAGCGTTTGATCTGTAAGCACAGAGCAGTCCTCATCTCTGACACAGATGTGAAGCACCAGGGAGCCTCCGACCCATCTGGGTTACGACAGTAGTTCTCCTCCAAACCCCTGAAAGAGATGTGGAACACGGTCAGGTAGAAGTAGTTTGGTTTGGTTTTATTATGTCATAAAACAAGCCACACATGCCACCACACTTTCCCACTTATTCTCAAACAAAAACACACAGAGTGAATCAGTGAGAAAGCTGCACATCCCCTTTTCTATGTATTTTCTCAGACTCCCAGTGCTGCTGCCGCTACTTGTAAAGCTGACTTATTGCCATGGCACTAAATTAGTTTTTTGCTTGGTTGGTTCTGATCGTGAGGTCTCTACACCTCCGAGCAGGAGATAAAGTGGAAGGGATGTCTGCCCTCTCAGTCAGCCTGCTCAGATGCAGGTGTTACAGGTCAGCCTGCTGTTTCCACATGATTTTCCCACAGTTCTTCGCAAATTTTCCCAATTTGTTCCTGTGAGTGATTTTTGGAATGTCCTCACCAGCACAATCTGTAAGCGGGCCTGTTGTTGTTTAAAAGACTATGGTAATAGAAATGACATGCATAGTTAGTTTTCACTGGATCAAAGCCACAAACGTTTTTTTAAAGAAACTTTTGAACATTTCGGCAACAACTACTGTACGATAATGTCCAGCGTCTCACCATTTATTCACTGAGCAACCTTTTATTTACACAAACATACCGTTCTATATCTGCCTGGCCCTGTTTATTTGTAGACATAAAGATTATACAGATGTGACAAACTTCTCGGATGGACGGCTCAAACGCTCATAATCAGTTTTGGCATGATGAATGGATCACTGCGTCACAAATAGGTTTAATATTCATTTCACAACCATACTGCCACTCAGAGTGCTTTTTAATGTGCGGCTGCTGACTATCTATCATCTCCTGTCAAGTGTCAGCAGAGAAATAAGATCGCAAAGAAATTTCACTGCACTGACATTTTAACATTAATATTCATGTGTGGAGCAAACAGAGCCGTTTCAAACTGAGGCTGTGAGTGCAGAACATCAACCCGAAGCACTTTCACCTTTCAAACACACTCAACTTCTTCTCCCTCCTCCATTGTACTGTGCGTCACTTACTTGCATTCGTATGTGTTTGGGTAGAAGGGATGCTCATGAGGCTCTTGGGCGTCCCACCGCTGACAGGGGATACCTGACGTCGTCTCGTTGACTTTGCCGCGGTAATCCTCCCCTCGGCCGCGGAAACAGTTGGTGGTGAAGCTGGAGCGCTGGCGTTTCTCAACCCGCACCTCAGCTGGAGGGGAGCAGAGAGTCGAAGAGGAAGTAAATTAGCATTATAGGTCACCTCTGGACTTCACAGAGGGGAGGTTAGTTAATGTGGTTAATATTAGTACGAGGAGGACTAAAGCCACTGAAGGAGAGAGAGGACTTTGTGATTTATGTTCTGTTATTGTAGGGAAATCAAGAGCTGTTTCTTTCTTTCTCTTTTCCAGAACATTTAATGTGATGGTACAGAATGAGCCTAAAAACTGCTGCGTACTGAAGTTGTTACAGGAAGTTAAAGTCCACTTTCACTCAAAAAGTGAGTTTTTGAGAATGAGGTGCAAAATGATGTTTGTGCAAAATTTGACACTAGAAGGCTGTCTTCAAATGTATCTGCTGAAGGTGGAAAGTTTCTCTGTGCTCAGAGTTAAACTTTTGAAACAAACAATAGTTGAGGGAGAAGGAGAAGATGCCTATCGGTCATCTGCACATGTAAAGGACTTTATGTTTCCCCGCATCTCCTCCTGTTGTTGTTGTTGTTGTACCAGAGCATTATCCAGCCCGTCCTACTGTACTGCCCCACCTGCTTCTTTAACATGCAATCTGTTAAAAGCCGGGCCAAACTTACAGCACAACAGCACAACTGCCAGGATAATTGGTCTCCCCTCACCCGGCCTTACAAAGCTGAACAATATGGCCATTACACGCATTGCAACTTCAACAGAACAGGACATCACACATCCACTGAGTGTGACCTCACTGCCCTCAGGGTGGTGGCACTGAGCTCCGAGGTGCAGAAGGGCTCCCTCGCTGATCCCCGCAGCTGTAGAACAGGGCTGATTGTGGGTTGTAATTGCTGTGTGCTGTTATATGTACTGTTTTTGAAACACTGTCTGTTGCATGTACTGTCTGTGTGACGGGTTCGCTGCTGTGAAAAGGAATTTCCCCTCAGGATAATAAAGTCTGAGTAGTCTAACGAGGTAATCAAAGTTTTTGATGTAAAAATAATACAATATCAGACACAAATTACTTAATTTAATGAGAGTGTTTTTATGCCTCAAAAACTTGTCTGGAGGGAATTTTTAATTAATCTGACTAAATAATCTTAAAAGTAATGATCTAAAAAGTGTGACATTGAGAAAATTACATTACATTTACTCAAATGTGAAGAGCCAAACTCCCTGGTACAGATCAATTATTTATTAGTTAGCCCAGGTTATTGATTGAAATTATTTATTGACAGTATAAAATATATATGACATATATAAATAAATAATAGACGCACAGCCTCACCAGGCAGCAAATATCTTTGTACAATATAATACAGTTAATTCAAAGTATTTCCATCATGTTGAGTCTATGTGAATAACTTAAATAACTTCAATTAAGTTAATCTAATTTTTAAAGTTTTAGACATAAAAGTAATCCACATGTAATACATTAATTTTAGGCATATTACTTGAAAAAATGCATTAACTCAATTTAATTTAGGCAGACTAAGTTATTTTATGTATTCAAATCAACTCAACATGATGGAAATACTTTGCATTAAATGATATATTTACCTAGAATGTATGTAATTGCATTATTTATACATAAAGTCAGAGTTTTAGGGAAATTATCTTTTTGACTGTGTAATATTTGTCAAAAGGATAAAACATAATAAAGCCCATGAGCATATTTCCATTGTGGTCCTTTGGGTGTAGGTGTGTATAAATCCAGGATCTGAATGAACAGATCTAAAGGAACATTCTCACAATATTCTCCTGATTGTGTTTTATTTGTCTGATACATCAACAGAAAACTGGTAAAAACACCCAGAACGAAAAAAGAAACTGTGACATTTTGGTTTTGATCTTTTTGTTGATTCGTTTCACAAGAATAAATTTTTTTGACTCAACGCTGCACCACAAGATGGTGCTATCTTATAGAGCTTTTTGCCCCAGTGATCTCCGCCCTCGGTGGAAATGCCAATGTTGCCAGTGTCGTGTTGCACAACTCTCGTTTCGAAATCCTGGAGAAAACACTGAAATGGCTTGTTTATTTATTTACTTATGTTCTGAAGGTAAAGGTTCAGCATTTGAGTCTGACTGGCATGTAAAAAGTAAAGGTATTCAATTTTGTTTATATGTAATTTTAGTCCAAAATGCCTTTTACGTTCTACCTTTAAATTTTGCTGTTATCTACAGTTTGCTCCTTCTACTCCAAATGAAAGCTAATCCACTGACACACACTCAAAACTCACACAAACTAAATTAAAATAAACCGTATAAAGAAAAACAAAATAATAAGAAAACACAGTAATTAACATTTAATTAACCCGAGACCTTGTGAGACAATGCAGGGGCTTGTATCACTGACAAACATCCGCACTCTTTAGCTGCGTTTACTCTTAAATCAAACAGAGTCATTAGGGCAGTCGTGAAGAGTTTCACAGTTCGGGAAGTAATTTGCACAAACACCAAAAAGGTGATTTTTCTAAATTTAATTACAGCGACTTAATGAGACTCCTTAATTCCACTGTGTCTCCTCCTAATGGCACAGGAATCAGCTCAATTCAGCTCACGTCTCCTCTGTTTTACAGAAGAAACTAATGACAAAAACAGAGCAGAAGAAACAGGCAAGAAGATCCACAGATCTGATCTAGTAAACGTGTGCTAGGATAGAAAACATTACAGTCCGGCTGCAACAATTATTTTAATCTTGTTTAATCAATTAATTCTTTGGTCTATAATCTCAGAAAACACTGAAAAATGCCTGTTAGAATTTCCCAAAGTCCGAGGTGACTATCACAAGTCCAAAACACAGATATATTCAGTTAAAAGGGCTCTGTGTAATATATTAATCACTTCTTTTATTGGCCATATGGGAGCGGATTGTAACGTGCTGTGAGACATGAGACCTTCCCCGTCTCTCTCGGTTGGCTATACAAGCCTGGGGGCGATTTGTTCAGTTGTTTAATGCTGCTGGACTGTGGATTTTGTGACTAGCATCGGGTTTTCCACGACCGGCTTCGAGCACAACACAGAAGATCCACAGAGCTCCTTTAACGATTATTGTAAAACTAAGAAAAGCCACAAATCTTCACATTTGAGAGGACGAAAATAGAGAATTAATTTAATTAATCCATTGTCATCATAGTTTCTGACAAATTGTTTTGATCAATTAACCAACTAATCGTTCGATCTCTAGTGTTATTAGAGGCAGTGTTGTAAAAAGTACTCAAAAGCCACAATTGAGTAAAAGTAACAAAAGTGTGTGAAAATATTACTTTGATAAAAGTGAAAGTCGTCCAAGTCTAAAAGTATCTGACATTAAATGTACTTATCCAAAGTAATTTTCTGGCATAAAGGTACTTATGTATAAAAAGTACAAGTTAAAGTAAATTATACATTTGTCTACATGTTTGCATGCGTTTATCGGCCTGAACAATGATCGATCATTCAATATTTTTCAGAATCAGCATCTTCAGAGTTCTGATTTTAAAAAATAAACAAGTACAGTGCTAGAGTAAATGTACTTAGTTACATTCCACTGCTGATGATGAGTATTTTTAAAAGGGATAATATAACAAAAACATTTTCTTACTGCACTTGCTGATCTCACAGTTCTCCCTCTCCATCTCGGTGTCTGTGGTGTAACACCAGGGCACCGGAGAGGCGTCGGGGTTACGGCAGTAGTTATCATCTAAACTTTTATCAGGATACCTGAAAAAGACAAATAATTTATTATACCCACAATAACAAAATGAAGGTTTTAAACAGTTTGAAAGCTGTGAGATTCACGACACACCGGCCCACAATTAATTCAACTAATGAGGCACGAGACAGGTGCTACGGTGATGAATACTTGATTACTTTTCAGGCTGGTAGATGTGTTGGTGAGGATACTGCTGGTCCCATCTCTGACACTCTCTGCCGCTCATGGTGTGGTCGACCTGCCCTCTGTAGTCCTCTCCGTTACATGTGATACAAACCTCTGCAAACACACACAGATTAAACTCAAAAGACCGTGCAGAAACATTTCACTTTACAGGGCACATCATTTGCTAATTATTTCCTTGAAAGGAGCTGATTATTGTCATTTTTAAGGAAGGTTTCTGGACTATGTAATTTGTTGCTAATTACAGGGAAAATGGAGAATGTGTTAAATTGGTACACTTGGTAATTACAACCTTCTTTTACCAAAGTAACCATCTTTTAGTCAGAGCGCAGCAGGCAGCTGAACATGCAAGAAATGCGAAATTTGTATTAATGTGTGAAACATACAAATCAGCACAGGGAATAAAGTCTCCAACGAAATTAATGGATTATTTTGTTAAATGGATCAGTTTTCTGGTAATTAAGATTTAAGGAGTTCTTTCACAGAAATTTCTCTAGAAGTCAACATCTGTTTATAAACTGTATCCAACCATCACATTTATTTTCCCAATTATTCCTTTAAAAACTCAAATGAATGATTGAGTAATTACAGTGTGTACAGTCTTATAATATTGTCACTATCTTCCCTTTAATCTGGACCAAATTATGTGGTTCAGTCTGTGAAACAATGACTTTAAGTGTCTTGATTAGATCTTATTCTGTAACATGTTTGATGAAAAAGGATGAAAAATGAAATAACTAGATGTTTGATTCCTTACTGAGACAGGACACTTCATGTATAATAGCATGATGGTGTTTATAAATAATTGGGATGTACCATCTTTGCACTGGGGGATGTTGCAGCTTTCATAACGTCGCTCGGGGTCGGTGGTGTAGCACCACGGACCAATTCGGTCCCCGTCTGGATTCCTGCAGTAGTTCAACTCCAGACCATTCGTCGCTGTCGGAATCCACCTGAGACGAGAGACAGTTTTACAGTTTATACAGTGCAGTCAAAATGTTTAAGGACAGAGATACATTTTGTATGTTTTATGAGTTTGTTGCAGCATTGGATTTGAAATGAAATGAAACAGCGACTATGAGGTTAAAGTGCCGACTCTCAGCTTAATTTCGAGGGTCTTCACACCCACATCAGATCAGTCGTGAGGCAGATGGAGCTTTTTTAATTGCACAGTCCCCCAATTTGAGAGAACATAAAGTAATTTGACACTTTAAGCTTCATGGAGGCCAATTAATTTAAGCTGAACACACACATTATTAACATATCATAATGTTATTTTGCTGTGAAGCTCCAGAAATGTTTTGTGGACTATAAAACTTCACTTGATGCTCCATCAACTTTTCGTTTTTAAATTGTATTGAAATGATTGTGTTTGGTCGCCTGATAAATCACTCCGATGTTCACTCTTCTTTTAGCTACGGTTTGGTCACCACTAGCGACAGAGAACAACATCTGGATCTTTAGCTCCTAGATGTTCAACTTTTAATCACCACCACGAAGACTTTGTCTGACTGCTGTCTGATGCTGAGCAGGCAGCATACAGAGGGTTTATGAGTTTTTGGCTGCCATCAGCTGTCAGAAACAAGGTTGATGGGAGTCGTGTTTTTGGACCAGAGAACCAAAACAGAGTGCTAAAAGAGGCTGAAAAGCTCTGAAGTGCCAAGTGACTCCTTTCACAAATGTATCTAAAAATACTAGTTTTTACTTTGTTATTGCAAATATAAACAGTCAATGAGCGCATGAAATCTACATGTCTGAGTATCTTCGCTGCTGACGCCATCTTTACTTCCTGCTTGTTTTGGGGGGTTTTTGTGTTCGGTCCTCGTTTTTAGTGAAGTGAAACTCACATCGTCAGTTGGACTGAGGTTCAGGACCATTAAACTGTTTGACCATAAAACACCTCTTGTTTGTTTGACTGTATGATAATAATCTATGGACTGTTGCGTCCTCCTGGAGACTGAAGTGTCTCACCTGTGATCGTGAGGAAACTTGGACCACCACTGTTGGCAGGTGAGTCCGCTTCTTGTGGTGAAGACTTTCCCTCTGTAGTCTTCTCCTTTACCCACGATGCACTTTCTGACATAGACTTCATAATAAAAAACAACCAGTCAGGCAGCTCCAGCACAAATACATCACATTGCTCTCTTTAACGTCACACGTGAGTCTCACCTTTCTTCTCATAGAGGTCACAGTTGACGTTTCTCTTCACCTCTGCGTTGCTCCCATCACCCACCCAGGGCAGGTGTTTACAGGTGACAGTCGGACGAGTCTCATGGTTAAACGCTCTGCGTTGAGAGATATTTCAAAGTCCATGTATACAAACTTACGACTGTTTACTATGTTATCATGAATCACTTTCTTAGTGTCAATAAATGAATCAGCCAGCTTTTAAGATCATTAATGCAGCACAATACAATGCAGAAATTATTTTTATCACAACTTCACATCTGTCAGCATTAGTAATCTTGATACATAATGATCATCAAGGTTTTAAAACACACCCCCAAGTTATCTTAGCTTATTTGGACGCAAAGACAAGAGCTGACCTCCTGTAAGTTTGAAAGCCAAAATAAGAGAATCAATATGCAGATATTTGCTGTGATAATTATATATTAAATAATGATTTATTATTGTTACTAATGTTATTATTGTTGTTGTAGTTAAAATGTTTCTTTAATTCTTATGTTTCACTGCTTTTGTTGTAAAACACTGATGTGTTTTTCTGACAATTATCGAGCTCTTCAGTAAGAAAACAATACATAAGGCTGTTAATGGATCAATTCATTACTGGTTTTGGTCTTTTCATGGAATTCGTTCACAGTAAAAAAAAAGAATAAAAAAAAGGAATATCAAAAGACGTATCCTTAAGTTCACTGTTATAATTAACACACATTTACAGGTTCAACACTTACACCTGCAAACTGCGAGTTACACTAAATCATTAATGGACATGTTCTGGTCCTTATGATGCTCTGTAGCTTGAAGGGGCACTGTGTAGTTTTGGGGGAGAGATTTTAATCAGAAGAGAAAGAAGTTTGTTTTTGTTTATGCCTAAACAAACTAAATAAACAAACTCTCTTTGTTTTCATGACTGAATAAACTGAATAAACAAACTGACCTTAAAGGACAACACAATTTCATACTGTTTTCTTTTGTTTATAGTTGGCTGAAGTAGATGGGGACTTGTTTTAAAAATTAGGTCCCATTTAAAAATGTACAAAAACATCTGAAAACAAACATAAAATATCACCATACAGCTCATCTGGTGCAATCCAAGTCATCCAAGTATGTCACCCAAATTACTTTATTTACAGACGTATGAAAAAGAGGTAGCGGTGTGCTCGAGGACTGCCTTTATATGTGCTTTCGAGGAAAAGGGTTGGCACGAGACGAAAAAACAAACTTCAGGCACTCATCGATGGAGCAGGAACAAAAATACTTGAATTAGATTAAAAAGCTTTTAACCAAAACATGGCAACTCACCAAACAATAAAAAAATACAATATACATTATTTACACCCTTGACGTGTGATTGACTGTTTGCACCCACTTAAAAAAGAGAAAAAATTACTTCTTTTGTCGGAGGAGCCATTTTATGTTTGTGTGTTTTTAAGTTATTATTTTTAAAACAAGTCTCCATCTACTTCAGTTTCTTAGAAAAATGTTGCAACGCTGTTTTGTCGTGAAGCTCCAGAAATGTTTTGTTGACCAGGAACCTTTACCTGACTCTCCATCAGCATGTGGGTGAGTAGCTAGTGACTGAATTTTTATTTTTGGATGAATTTACCTTAGTACAGTGCTGTAGTAAATGTATTCCCTTTTTTACATCCCACCACTGCTTTTTAGCTAACAACTAACAATAACACATCTATTCTAACTGTAGGCTTGTTGAGTGCCTCCTCAATCAGTATAATTAGAGTAGTTAAAGCAGCTGAAGCTGGATACCTGCAGTCCAGAGACTGTGAGCAGCGCGTGGCACAGTCCTCCAGGTTCAGGCCCGGTAACAGCAGCACTCGAGCTGCGTTCCAGGGGGTCGCAACCAGCTCTCTGCCCTCAGAGCGCTGGAAGTCATTCAGTGGACTGCGGTAGCCTGTGTTTGCAGAACAGAACAATATAAGGATGCCAGCTTGTATATAAACATGTGTTTGGTTCAGGTTTAAAGTGGAGTGCAGGTGCTGACTGGTACCAGCTGCAACATTTGGGCATGAGCCTGCACACATATAACCTTTGGACCAAGACACTGCTGCTGGTTTGTGAGATCAGAGAAAGCAGAAAAGGTAAACATCAGATTACTGCTATACAACCATAAAGTGTTATTACACCATAATGTAACATATAAAAACACATATATGACATCAAGTGGATTTCTTTTGTAGTTTTTAGTGTACAAACCCAAAGATAGATACTTAACAGTTACAAGACAGAGCAAAACACACAATAAAACTGAAGTTTAGTCTCGTTTCAACACAAAAAAATTAAATAGCAGTGAATAATTTATAACTGAAGATATAAGGATCATAAAACTAGATCTTACCAGTGGCCAGACCGACTGTCAGGAGAAAACAAGGCAGCAACAGTCTCATTGTTTGTGGTCTGTGGACGATAAAGACTTGAGTTATAACACTGGATGGAAGTCACACTGAGATCTATATCTTCTCTGAAAGGTTTTGAGGTGTAAAACATCCGCTGACGGGTCGACCTGATGAGAGAAGAGAGGAACAAGTTGGGCAGGATGTCAGAAATCCAAGCAGAAAACCTAAAAGTGTGAGTTAAACTCAGCCGCCCACACGAACACTGAGCTCTTACTCAAACAGAGGCCCTAATCCCCCAAAACACAGCCGATCAATACGAGCATCAATCATTAATGAGGGTGAGCACATCAGTCCGCCTTCATGCACTTATTTCATGATACCCTGATGCTCCAGTGACACCGGTGGACCCGACGATTAAACCAAACACCGTGCAGAAACTCAGGCTTTTATTGGAGCAGTTCTCTCTGCAGACGCTAGACGTCACTACAATAATTCCTGCAGTTTTTTCCCCCCTAACTTTCTCTTCTGTGTTTGTCCAGGAAATAAAGTGAAGCTGCAGCAGCTGCCTCGACACCAAACTGTCTGGCCTGCGTTCAGTGTTGAAAGTTGAGCCTCGGTTCGTCACAGGAGGCTGTCAGGTAAGAAGAGGCGGAGGGGTTTTCTCATCGTTGTTTGTGATGCAGGAGCTCGATGTTTCTAATCAAATGATCTGATGTGGACTTTGATCGGACAGCTGCACACACTCTCCGTTTACTCCGAATAGGGTGAGATATTTATGAAGTTAACAGCAGAGAACAACAAACAACAGAAGTGGGGTGTTTTAACGCGGCACGTAGTGTGGACAAATTAACAGGAACACCGCGCAATAAGTCTTTGACTCTGAGCCAGGGGGGAGTGACTGAACAGCCTCAGGTTAATCCTGTTCAACACACACAGCTGTGTTTCTTTACTACAAGTGAAGGAAAAAAACGTTTTAACAAAACACCCTCCTTATTGTGTTTGTTGTAAAGTTGCCCACAGTACTTAAACTACAAATTTGAGGTACTTGTACACGAGTATTTCAATTTTTAATGCTTCTACTGCATTATAGCATTCTCCCCCCTGCCTCACCAAAACATCTGTCTGGAGCCTAAATAGGCCCTAATGAGCATTTATTAAAGAGGTCATAGTATGCTAATTTCCAGCATCATACTTTTATTTGGGGGTCCTGGTAGAATAGGTTTACGTCCTTTAATTTTCAGAAAACACATTATTTTTCTCATACGGTGCATTGCTGCAGCGCCCCTTATCACGCTGTGTCTTGAACGCTCCGTTTTAGCTACAAAGTGAGACATCTCGCCTCTGTTCAATCTTTGGTGAGAGTTGCACATGAGCAGTCATGTAACGGGCAGGATGTAGCCAATCAGAGGCAGAGCAGGGCGGGTAGTGTGATCTAAAATAACGCAGCTACAGCAGTAGCAACTGTATGTCTGCTGACTGACTGGAGTGTATATATTTTATAATAAATATATACAAATATATATTTTTATAATGCCTGTTACATAGTGATGCACATAAGTTACAGAAGTGAAGGCTCGACTCCAAACGAGGAGCAGAGTTTTCTGTGGGAGAGAGTAACTCTCTTTGGCGTGGACTCTGGGCTTTTTCACTTTGCAGACCTTTTACATGCACAAAAATGCTTCATAACACAATAAAGGAAACCCAAAAACCATAAAATGACCTCTTTAATATTTTCACATGTGGGCTTTTTATTCTCATTGCTTACTTGGCATTTCCGATACAATAATAGCATATTTTGGTGCAACAGTTTAAATGTATGTTCTTTATGTTGGGAGATGCTTTAACCAACAAAACACTTGTGCAGGCGACTTTAATCCTCCCTGTGTTTGTGAACATGAATAAAATCAAAGGTAGCTTACTTTTATAACAAATAAAACATATAGCAGCATCCTAAATTTAAACACTGTTAAAGTAAAAAAAAACAAAACAGGCTAGTTTCTGTTTAATTTGGACTAAAGTCTATCCCAATGTGAGGTAATGCCTCTTGTCTTCGACCCTCAGCCCCATACAGCATTAAACCCTCAGGCCTGAGCACAAAACACAACAATATCAGTTCAGGGTCATTCAGTTCACTGACAAAAATTACAACTTGCTAGAACAGATGGTTTCTTCTGTGTGTGGACGACGCATTTTCACAATCAGTGAATGTAAGAATCACTCGTGGCCTCCAGCAGTGTGTATGAAAATAACCATCATCATTAATTTCATGTCATTTCTTTGTCAAAGTCACAGGGAGTCACATGTGGCTCCAGAGCCGCAGGTTGCTGACCCCTGATCTAGAGAAATTAACACTACTCAAAATTAGTTAGGGATATTTTGATATGGGTGCGTGTATGCATGTGCATGGATGTGCAATAAAAGTCAAACGAAAAATATTCACAAAACACAAAATATAAATTCAGATATGTCACAGAATAAGTGACAGTGTCAAGTGAAACACTAAAATATCCCTGAATAACATGGAGTAGTGTTTGTCTTTTTCATATATTCAATAGTGTAACACTTCAGTGTAGTTGAATACAAATAGCATAGCAACCTCTGGAAGAAGTACTCAAGATATTAAAGCTATACCACATTGTAGAAATACTCTGTTACAAGTAACTGTTCTGCAAACAAAACTTATCTTATTTTTACTTATTTTTAAGTAAGAAGAAAGTATTATGATCAAAATATACTTTGAAGTGCTAAAAAGTAAAGGTTGAATTGAGACATGATTACTTGAATTGCTTGTCTGTGTTTAGTTTGCATTGTTTCAGCTTAGTTTTTTGTTGTCTGGCTGTCAGTATTTTTTTTCAACTCTTCAAACAGGCTCCATTAAAAGTTTGCCAAATTAGCTATTAGCAGTTCTTGTTTACAATGTGCTAATGAACGTGCTGACAGCTGTCGCCTGATTACTTTGATACTGAAGAAAATTAAAAAACACAGTAATTTTCAGGCAAGTTCTGCAGTAAGAGTGCCTTTTTCCATGATTTCTAAGTGGATTTATTTACATTAATTAACGCTGGACACTGGAGCTGATGTTATAACTACTGTCACTTCTGTCTACTCTGCCTTGTATCTACAACATCATCTGGAGTTTTTCTTTATATTGAGGGTTTCTGTCGTCAGATCATTTTGTAAGCCGCTCAGACAAATCAAACTTCAGAGCTGTGTCTCACTACAGTTGCAGTAGTTATACTACATCTTACTGATACTCCTGCATTCAGTGAAACTTAAATATAAGTGCTATGGTTTTGTGTGTTAAGTCTCGTCTGATTTGTGAAAGCTGTGTGAAGTCAAATGTTTCCTGCTGTTTTTCTGTTCAGGATGTCGGCTGTGAAGATGACGGAGGGCAGCGTGCAGCTGGAGAGCCTCAAAGCGCCGCTCTTCTACAGGCAGAGTGAACCGGCCACAGGGGAGGTGAAGATGTCAGTTTTACTCCTTCACGGCATCCGTTTCTCTTCAGAAAACTGGCTCCAAATCGGCACCCTGGACACTCTGGCCAAAGCAGGCTGCCGGGCCGTTGCCATCGACCTGCCAGGTGAGTCTAATGGGAACAAACGACTACAGACACTCAAAGGATTCACTGTGTCTGGTGTTTTGATTACCTGAAAATATGGAGGGGAGTCTGTACCTGTAAACCACAATATCAAGTACATTATTACATCATCCTGTGGCGCCGTCTTTTGGAAGGACTCTGTGTCAAAATCTACTGCAAACATCTTCATTATTTAAGTTTTCTATTTTGCTCACATGATGCATTTTCAATAAAAACAGTCTTACTGTTTTTATGTGTCCCTGTTGATCCATGAGTGTGAAGTGTTCCCACATCAGATAAACTTAAAAACTAACCGTCATGGATTATTTTTGTGGCCTCACTTCACTTCACCGCTCTGAAAATCCACCCCAAAAAATCTATATTTACCTCTACTCTATTACTGTACAAAGTAATCTGGCTGGAAAAGGCCGACATTACAGTGGAGCACATTACACTGCAGGTTACTGTAAAGATAATATTGGTTGAAATATTTATTTTCATCATCAATTAACCTGCCAGTTATTTTCATAATTAATTGTTTAACCTTTTAGTCTTTAAAACGTAAAACAAATGGTGAAATATGCTCATCACGGTGTCTCAGAGCCCAAAGTGACGTCTTCAATTTGCTTCTTGTGCCAAAAACCAAAAGACTCTTCATTTGCCGTCATTACGGCAAAGAAAAGCAGCAAATGTTTGACATCGTTGCTTGAAAAATTACTAACACGATTAGTCCATCATTGAAATATTTGGCAATTAATGTTCTTTCGATCAACTTATCAATTAATTGAGTCATAATAGCAGCTCTATTTATAAAGCAGAACTTTTTCAAGTCCCCCACTGTGGCACCGCTCTCAGACAAATTGTGACAACTGCATCCCACCTTTTTTTTTTTTTTAGTCTATTCACATTTTGTCATTAAAGGTTTGCTAAATTAGCTATTAGCAGTTCCTGTTTACAATGTGCTAATGAACGTGCTGACAGCTGTCACTGGATTACTTTGATACTGAAGAAAACTCAAAAACACAGTAATTCTCAGGCAAGTTCTGCAGTCACAGTGCCATTTTTCTATGATTTCTAAGTGGATTTATTTACATTAATTAACGCTGGACATTGGAGCTGATGTTATACTTGGGAAATGTAAGTCACGCTTTACTTATAAATATGTGCATCATGTCTGTGTGTTCAGAGTTTTTGAGGCTAGTAAGGAGCGCTGTTTTTGATCTACATTAGAGCCATTGGGCAGTAAGGGTCCTCCTGCATGCGCCTGTCCCTTTCATCCTGTTTCTTCATCTTCTGATCTAAAAGTAATAAGCGTGAACTGTCTGTCTGTCCACAGCACTCGGTCGCTCCAAGTCAGCCGAGGCCCCGGCAGCGGTCGGAGAACTGGCCCCTGCGGATTTCCTGAAGGAGTTGTGTGGCCAGCTGAGCCTGAGCCCGGTGGTGGTGATCAGCCCGTCCCTCAGTGGGATGTACTCCCTCCCCTTCCTCCACCAGCACCAGGGCCTGATACGAGCCTACATCCCCGTGGCTCCCATCTGCACCGACAAATTCACAGCAGAGCAGTACCAGAGCGTAAAGGTACGGTCTTACACGCCTCTAACTTTTTATTCCTTTGTAGTTTCCTGTCCTGCCAAACTTCATGTGCTCTTCATTTCCTCTTTAAAGGATAAGCTGAGCAACCGTGAATGTCAGCTTCATTTTCCAGCACCTCCTCGTCTCTCTTTCAAAAGAGCCGATGGATTTTTACATGCGGCCATGAGAGAAGCAGATATACGTACATTTTTATACTTTCACAGAGGCCGCCGGCTTTCATCCAGCTCCCAACTATTTCAACACTAAATTTCTTAGATGGCAAACTGAGTGAAGGAGCGTTATGCATGAAGGAAACGAGTTTGTTACTGGAAAGTGGTTCACTTTTAAAGACAATCGCAGAAAGAGTAAGAGCATCACGTCAGCTCGATGAGAAAATAGCAGAGACATGACATCAAAGTCGATATGAAAATAATTAAATACATACAGTAAACTAAAATACACTGTATTGTACTGATAGATATTAGTTAGTTTTCAGAATCAGCTTTATCTTGAAGTAATTTTGAAATTCTGCTCATGCTTTAAAGGATCAGTAATTATAATGCAATGATAATATGATACATATATAATACCGTAACACTCCACAGGCCTGTTTTCTGCATAATGAGAACTTTCACTTTATATCCTTTAAGTACATTTTGGTCAAAGTTATTTATTTTCTACTCAGCCAGCAAAAAATAAAACCGTTGCATTATATCTTCTGTGGCTCAGGAGGAGGCTGAGAAAATAACTCTGGTGATGACATCTCATCATCAGGGTCATCTTGGTTTGATTCATAAGCCTGAGGGTCCATAAAATGTCAATCAGATGACGTCCTCAAATGTCTCGTTTTGTCCACTACAACCCAAACATATTCAGTTTACTGTCACAGAGGAGTAAAGAAACAAATTAACATAAAATATTTACATTTAAGAAGCTGTGAAACTGGCTTTTTATTACTTGTTTTGGGTCGGATTGTCCGGTTTCATGGTCAGGTGCAGCTCCACCCTAATCTGATGTTACAAAGACATAGGAGGAGGTTTGTTCGATCATCTAAAATGTCAGTCATTGTAAAAGTCAGATTGAACTCGGCCTCCGTTGCTTCAGTTTTGAGCGTTCTTGGTTTAACCTGTTCCTTTCAAGTCAAACGACTTTATGTAAATGCAAAACTAAATCACCTCCAAGATAAGACAGAACAATGACAAAGAATCTGAAGGAGTGGTGACACAATGATCTGTTAGGCAGGTATAGTGAATTTGTATATATTTGTCTGTCATCTGTGGGGAGTTGTGCTTGTGTTGTGTTTGTATTTGGTCTTTTTCTTCATCAAAATGTAAAAAAAACTAAATAAAAACTAAATCACAGGTACCCCTTTAATGTAGGACTCCTACTCTGTAATGGGGTTTATTTATATCTGGGTATTGTGACTTCCAAAGGTGCTAGATGCTAATATTAAGATCTGCCTGACTACTCTGTTCTGTCTTCAATGGACTTTTATTCTTGACATCTTGACACATAAATAAGTCACACCTAATAAAATAAAAAGATTTTCTCTTATCCTTTTTATAAGACCTGTTTGAATTTTGGTAAAGTGTAGGACACACAGAGAGAAAGGACTGAAAATGATTCATCAGAAGGATCCGTTTGTGTTTCCGTGTCCCGTCCCTCCTCCAGGTCCCGACGCTGATCGTTTACGGTGACCAGGACACGCAGCTCGGAGAACTGTCGCTCAGAAACCTGAGCAATCTGGCCAATCACAAAGTGGTGGTGATGAAAGGGGCGGGTCACCCCTGTTACCTGGACGACCCGGACACGTGGCACAAGGCGCTCACAGACTTCCTTCAGACGCTGTGAACCTCCTCGTGGATTCTCATCAACACAGTCACACATATAAACACGTTATTCATTCATTAGATATTTTGGACAAACGTCCTCCTGCACAACCTGATTCTGGCTTCTTAAATCATGTCAGTGATGAAACTGGAGATCAAGATTGTACTTATGATGAGGTGCAAACTTTTAAAGGATTAGTTTGACATTTTGAGGAAAAATGCTGAAAATTGGCAAAGTTTGCGAGTCGGGAAATCTTTCTTCCAACTTTTCATGATAGCGATGTGACTGCCGCTGCATCACCTCATCATATTCTGCACTGTGATTAAATCTCAGATAATTGACGAGGTTTGTGGTGTTGCCGCTGCGTCTCACAGTCCTCCCACACAACATTGTTGCTGCACACTGAAATAGTTCCACACACAGCTATCATCGACGGCACCTTACTCATATATAGAGCCGTAGAGGAAGTAGTTCCTATCAAGCGTGTATATTTATTTTAGATCCTGGTGACAGCGTAGTTATTTTCTATTGTGCCCCTGCTGATGATAACATGCACATTTTCCCCAAACTCCCCCACTGAGTTTAGACATCAAGTTTTAACACGAGAATCGATCCTAGAACAGAAACATTTGCAATCAGAAGTATTGATATTTCAATATTCACTGTCGCTAGTTCATAATCTATGTTGAAATAACATGAACGCTACAAAGAAGTGTTGTTATGATTTTATACCAAACTTGTTGCTGCACCAGCACATATTGCTTTACTTGACCTGTTCTCAGAGTTTATGCTCATAAATGACTTTTCTGACAGTCAGTGTCACTGCATCAATGTTTCTCAAACTTCTTTGGACCAAGGACCAATTAAAAACCTAATCGCCTACTCACTTATCATTGTCTCTGTTGCCATCTTAATGGGAAGAAGGTAGACATCAGTGCAGCAATCTCTCCAAACTGGAGTTTTAGTCTAACAAAGCGGTCAATGGCTGATCATTTTTGACATAAATCGTAAATACGTTATGCAGGCGGTGTCGTGAAACAGGCTGACAACATCGCAGAACAGCCAATTTTAAATAATAATGTTTGAATTTACATACAAGTTGATTTAATATTAAAAACAACACATCTATCCTACTCACTACGAGGCTTTGGAGTGGCTCAGAATCACATACAGTTTGAGAAACACTTAATTTAAATGATGATATTTTACCAAATCCACTCGAGAACCACTAGGGGGCTCTTCACAGCCCACACTGTATTTTTGCGTATATGATGTCAATGTCTAGCTGTGTCCTGTTTCCTGTGCTAAGCTAAGTTTAGCCTCATTTTTAGCATACAGACATGAGAGTGGTATAAATTGTCTCATCGCGGTAAGAAAGCGAATAAGTGTGTTTACCAAGATGTCAAACTTGTCCTTTAATAGCTGTATTATACTGACTGTATTATAATGAATTTAAGCTGTAATTATGAGATGCTTTATTTTAATAAATCTTATATGAAGTCTCATCCTGTCTGACTGTCAAAACAAAACACCACACAATGAAATGAAGTGAAAAATATGAACATTATTTAATAACTGATTCTCTGTAATAAACAATTTGAAAATATTTTACAAGGAGTCACAGACACAATATTTTACAAATTTTGCCCTCTTCTTCTTTTTTTCTTTTTTTTTTAGCTTCATCTGTACAAAAGAATGGAGCGACATGGACCAGTGCCCAGAAAAGAAGGAGCTAAATCTTCCACACACACCAACATTCACACTCACACACGCACAAGAAAGAAAACAAAACCGAAAATAAATCGAAAACATTTTGACTTCAGGTCTCAAACTTATCAACAGTGCTGTATTCCTATATTTTTTTTAACTTCACTTAAAATTCGTCTGATTTTATTCTTTTTTTTTTTTCGCTAAATGTTGCTGTTATTTTTTCACACACTTGTCAAACATGGTCACATAGCACCAGACTACAGACTACAGAATCACATACACACGTGTCTTTCCCACAGAGACGCACCAACACAGATGCAGCGAGGGTTGGGAGGGGCCTCGACGCTTTATGAAAACACCGCCTACTTATTTAAGGGTCGTGTCGTAAAGCTGACCCCTCCCTCTCAAACCCCAAGCTGGTCCAATTTTCTATTTTTTTCTTAGTTTTTCTTTTTTTTGGCAAAAGTAAATTTGTCAAACCACAGAAATCAGACGTCTGTCCCTTTAGAGCAGTTATCCAACCCAATCGCTAGAATAAATGTTGGCATTGTACGTTTCTGCAAACCACAGATATGTTGAAACTTAACGTTTCTTTAGGTTATGTTTAGGCACAAAAACAACGTGATTAGGCTTCGGTGAAGATCTTGTTTTGGCATTTTGTTGAATATATCCGGTTTTGTAGCAACAAACGTGGCTGGAAAATTTTCCAATGTCTCACTGAAAATGTCACTTTTTTGACTCAAATACAGCCGGAAAATGACCCAACGTCTTATTGAAAATATCTGGTTTTGTTGCAAAAAACACGCTTGGAAATATTCCAACGTGTCATTGAAAATATTCGGTTTTGTGTCTCAAGCGTGTCTGGACGTCTTGATGAAAATAGCTGGTTTTGTTGCTCAAACGTGGCTGGAAAATGACCCATCGCTCGTTTAAAATATCTGGTTTTGTTGCCACAAATACGGCAAGAAAATGTTGTGATGGTTGTTAAAAATTACCGGTTGAGATGATGGTCTCTTGCCGAGGTGTCAGCTCATATACATGTGACCTAAACATGATACAATACGTATTGTAGAAATGTTGATATGATTTGTGTGAAACGTACAAATTGAACGTATCCGTGGTTTGCAGAAACGTACAATGCCAACATTTCATTCTGGCGACTGGGCTGAGTTTTCCAGTGGTGATGCACACGCAGACGTCACCACATGATTCCTCCATGACCTTCTGTTTGACGGGCCCGTGCTGCTCTGTGGAGACCCACTCCCTGAGCTTGCCTCTGACATTCCACCCGCTCACCCAAATAAAAACACCTGGGAAGTGACGTCCTTGGCTCACTTGTTGCCTGGTGCTTGACATCTCCCAGCTGGGCATGAATAAGTGTCTTTACATGTTTGCTTATAGGTGTGTGTGTGTGCATTATGTGTCGGTGCAGGTGCAAAAAAAACAAAAAAAAAACAGGCCTACATATTTAGTCAATGTGTGAGTGTGTGAGTACAGAGCCAGGAAAAGAGAGGAAGTTGCAGGGGGTACATTTCCACAGGCACGTGTAGCGCTCATTTACAGACAGTGGAAATAGGGATATACAGACAGAATTAATGGCACAGGACAGAGACAAACAAATGCCAGAAAAGTACAGCTGCACCTGCTCGGCGCTCCACACTGCTCGGAGCCGAATTTGGAAACACGCGTCTTTAAATTTTCAACAGTTTTTCATTCTGATTCGCTTGGAGCCGCGCTGCAGTTACTGTGCCAGCATGTTTGCCACATCAAATAGTACCAACAACTGTACAGAGTGAGAAGTTAAGGTTCAAATTGTCGTGTGAGTCGTTCCCACCTGAGCGATACAGTGAGGGTTCGGGTGGGTGTGAACATCGAAGGTCGGAGGTGTTTTTTTGAAATTGAAAAACTCCCACCTGCTTTCAGGCATGTAATTGAACAGGCATCAGTCAATAACGAATCATTCCAAGACGTACAAAATACAAAATTAGAGCTCACTATACTTACTGCAGAACACCAAGAAGAGTCCAGGGGGAGTGGATATTTTGGAGGATCTATTCGTGTGTGTGCGTGTACAGATGAGAAGGGGAGGGGGGGTGATCAGAGCTCCGTACTGTGTAACACTAAGGCATTTAGAGAGGCTTTGTTAACTATGTTGCATTTGAAGCAGAAAACACTGATGAAACTACACATTCTTTCGGACACCTCTGCTCCCTTTGATTAATATTTAGGCAGACTGACAGTTAACGATGGATTGTTTTTTTGTTTTCAGTAAAATCCCTTTTTGTTTCCTCCACGACGACACTGGATTTTGTCCGCTGCAACATAGGGACAGGAAAAACAGCTACCACGACTGTCATCCCCTCACGCATTCCACAACTCATTTAAAAGACATTCCCCTTTGAGGGTTTTGAAACGCAAACTAACACGCACGCATCCACGCATACGACTCAGGCAGAACTATAGCAGTCAGGTGGCCCTAAAAACGCTCTATGGCCAGTTAAGTCGCTGTATACTGATAGTGTATCGTAGCTCTATACATGGCTTTGTAAAGGAACGGTATAGTAACTCCATACGATGGCAGTCAGGTGGCTCTGGAGCCGAGAGGGCAGATACACTGAAGCTAGAGCCGGTCAGCGGCTCTGTGTAAAGCTATTTCTATAGCTGACAGATTCAGTCTAAGATTCAGTCCAAAGCCTCAAAGGTGGCTGCTCTATAAAGGTACTATACGGTGGCTCTACTCTTATACAGCCGATGTGGTCCAAAACAAAGTGCATCAAGGCACTATGAGACAGAGCGGCTCCTAAACATGGGAGTCTAAAATGACTTTTCACACATCGTAATGATCGAATGATGAACTGTGACGGATTACAACCACACTACTACTTTGCACGTGATCACCATATTTAGTTGCCTCTTCTGCACTTTTGTTGGAAATGTTGATAAGCCCCTATCCCCCAGCAGCGAATGGTTTTGAAGTTTGAACAGCATCAGTCGAAGGTAATAGAATAAAATAAAACCCACCTGGAACGAGTACGAGACGGTCATGAGGCAGAGATTTTTTTTTTGTGTGTGAACAGACGTAAAGCACGTTTACAAATTGTGATTCGGTTAGAAGCCTCATGAGGATTGGCAGAGGTGAGCTTTAGCGTCAGAGAGCACGGGGGCTTCTTTTTTTTAACATCAGTCCAAACCAGAGGTCAGAGCGGTCCTTAAAGGAGAACACTACAAGACATCAACAATGTAACCGAACACTGATTCATGTTTTACAGCCGTCACTATTGTGTAAGTCAGATAACACGAGCCTTAAACGGTAAATATAACAGAAATGTACTTCAACAAATGCGATTACCATCATGTAATTACAATAATCCCCAGTGGACGTCTTTTAAAAGCATTAATCTGTAATCAGGCGCTGCACAAAATGAATCAGCGTTCAGTTTCTGAGTGTCTCCTCTTCCTCGTCATGGTTAAATCTAAATCAGAAGCCGCCTCCTCTTCATGTTTTGGCTATAAAAATAAGACCACATGAAAGTCTATCTCATTTTGGCAAGTAGATACAGTGCATAAATTAATGTTTAAGTAACACCTAACGACTTCCTTTTCAAATTTAAAACTAAATATACTGTAATGTTTGGAATACGCATCACTTCAGCAGTTTATACTTGACATTTTGTATACTTGACAGTTCTTTTTTTTTTTCTCGGTTATTTTCTTTTATGGTGGCTATAACTGGCTGGATGGTCCACAGCCTCTTATCGAGAGGCCAAACGACAGAGCGGTGACACTCTGAGATGGAGGAGAAAAGGAGGAGGAGGCCGAAGGCGGACAGCCGACCTCAACTCTCCAGTCTGTATGAGGCGGCAGGTCTGTGACGAGGACATCCACCGGTCCTCTTTCTCCTTCCTTCTCTGGATGGTGTTGGTGGCAGGGTGGTCATGAAGGCGTGGGGGGTCGTGTTTTCTCTTTTCTGACGCTGCCTCTGATGATCCAGGCGGTCCGGCACCACCCACTCCTCCTGCAGATGTAGGTTAACTGGCTGAGGACACAAATGTCCGGCAGTTGTCACTAAGCGACATGAACTGAAGCGAGCTGGGTAGCGCGGCACTCAGGGCTTCCAACTTGCCGTGATGGGAAGTCCCATTATTACCTATGACTATATCGGGGGGGAGGGCTTAGGGGCACAGAGAGGGGAGGTTGGCGGGTTTTTTTTGGGTGGGGATAGAAGCTTGGGAGGGCTACAAGGAGGATAAGTGGAGGAAAATGGAATTAATGTAGTAGAGAGTGAATGTTGGGGCTGATGGCGGGATAAAGTAAAAGCAGCTGGATGAGCAGCAAAGTGTAGAGACATGGACGGAAGGAGTGGCCTCGTCCACAGTCCGATGTGTTCTCCTGCAGAGGGGAAAACAGCAGCTGTCAGTACACATCGAGTACACAGGATGTGTGTTTTAATACAGACCCGCTTTCACAGGGATTCAGATGATAGACGGCAAACCAGATATTATTTCAGTGGACGGCAGCATGTCTATACTGTTTATATTTGTTGTATTATGTGTGATGAATGAATAAAAATACTTTTACTACCTTATGATTTGGAGGGAGTTTAACATTAAAGTATGGAAGAATTTGTAGAATATAGTTAGAATTAAAAGCTTCAGAAACACAGGGGGTGGCAGATCACAAGAGTTACTGACAACTGACAAGCTCAGTTAGTCGTGGAGCCAGTGGCCCTAGAGACTGTCTCCTTGAGTGAGAGTGAACACGGCTGGATGTCAAACTGGGACTGAACACAGCCTCCAAGACCAACGGAGGTCAGTTTGACAACAGGGGATACACAACAGTGTGGATTTACAGCAGCTCTGACCAGGAGTATGACTCCAGGAGCGAAGAGACACAGCAGGCTGGGACGGGAGAGGCATGCAGCAGGAGAGAAGCCACAGAGTCGGACATCAGTAAGCCGTAAGATTTCCACATCTTAGTACGAGCGTGAGTATTTCATTTCTTGACATTTTGTGATTTTATTTTGTTTTTTTATTTATCACATCGTGCCAAAACAAAGTGGAGTACGAGACAGGATGGGCCAGGGTTAACTGGTTAGCATGCTAACTTTAGAAGACATCTCTGCAACACAGTACAGCACAGAGACGCCTTTCTTCACACTCTACAGTGTTAGTTCATTTTCTGGATGTTTTCAAAATAAACCTCTGGTCATATCTCACAAATTGCTCCTTTAATTGTACGTTTGCAGCAGAATATTAAGAGATAATTATTAGCACTACCTACTCACAGCAAGTAAATGCCAAACTGCCTGTTTGTTTTTGTTTGAATGACTCTGCTCATTGATATCGTGTCTGAAAGTCTTACAGAGATGTTATTATCGAAGCAGGTGGAGGGTCCTTTTCGATAGCGCGCCACAGGCATTTCTTCACATGGATTCTCCTCCTTGACTGAAAATTGACTCAATTAAGGAATATTAAAATCCTTTTGAATTGCTGCGCTTTTGCAATGTTTCATCATCTACCCAAACACACACGCACACACACACACTGATTGCTCACTCGGTGCCGCAGATAAAATATCTGGTCATAATTCACTCCATTGCGATAAAAAATAACCTTGAATGAATGTGAAACATTTGTTCCACAGGTATGTTTGATAAGGAGATAGCATCGAGAGATTACAGAGTGTGTGTTCTTCTCTGCCAGCTGGCGTACAATGAGAAAAAGGATACACTCCTCCTCCTCCTGGGAAAGCTTCTCCATCTCGCAGGTGTTGCACGGCAGCTTCTCCGCCACCACAAAGAGCAAGTTGGTGTTGTTTATCCTCTTGGCATGAATCAGCCTGCAGAGAGAGAGAGAGAGAGAGAGACAACTCTGTCAACAACCCCCCTCTGCTCGCTTACATCACAGGCTCATTTGCTAATGGATCAGTGAGATTCATGAGAGAGTCTTATAAGGCTCATTTAGCCGATGATGTGACCGTTTCATTAAAGCTGATACGGTTTAATCATCACCAGAGTTTATTAGCTCCAACAGAAAGATGAATATGTCTTGCTAACTGAGTCTCTGTCACAGTACGATTCTTTGTGGCGTGTGTGTGTGCGTGTGTGTGTGTTAACATGTGTACAGACCTGGAGCAGTTGCCACAGTCTTGCAGGATGTTGTAGGAGCTGCTGAGATTACTCAAGTAGTACTGGGTCTGGATCATTACACAACTCCGCTCTTTGGAGTCGAATCCTTCTGCATCCACCTCGTCTGCAGCATCACCAGAGCACAAAGACGTGAGAGTAACACTTGTCAGTTCGATTGATTTATAAGATCTGACTCTACAAAAAAGTGATTACAAAAATGTACATCCACATTTGGTGGGATAATCTGTAAAACTCTCCCCTAGTCATCATTTATTTGCATAGTTTTTGTTTACAGTTTGAGCACCCCGGCTGGAAAACTGCAACCGAGGACAACAAAAAACTTTAAATACTGATACATGTATTATTTGACTATCAGTCAACGCCCTTTAAGAGTCTTGGCTCATTACTCGAATTCGACTTTTACTGCTCAGAAATGTTTCAGCATTTTGGGAAACACACTTACTCCTCTTGATATGGAAAGATTGAAACTGTAACTCCCCCGAAACATTTGTGATTGTCAACGAATTAAAAAACAAAGAAGACGGTTTGAATTAGTGACAGGCTCCTGGTGAGTGTATTTACCAAATCAAATACTTCTTTTTTCTGTGAGTGCGTACTGCAGCTGCCCTTACAAAGTACACACTGTTGCATGAAGTATGCATACAATTGGGAAACACTATGGACCTGGGTCCAAAATGAAAACGCACCAGATGTGGGTAGATTATCAATGTGGTGAGTAAATCTCTGTAGGCTATCCGCCACACTGACACTAAATGTTGCTACCAAAGCAGTCATGTAATTTAAAGACTATGCTGAGTATCTCTACTACGTTTTGGTGTCATTGACGGACACACTGCTGCTTTCCTCTCCTCTGTTTGTGTCAGAGATTCACACACACAGCATAGGGACAGGGACTTTATGATGCATTCAGGTGTGGCTCGTAAACTCAGAAGTCTTTATTCAAATGGCCATGAAGGTTGTTTAAAATGGGAAATTTTCTATTATTTTACATTGGCTTACATCTGTCATTACTTTCTTGTTCTTTTCACAACAGCATGTCTTGCTTGTACCCACCTGTGACGAACCAACTGTGATACGCCAGTCCATATATAAACTGTTGGAACAAGGACCTGTAGAGACAGGAAAGGAGAACAGTTAATAAAAAGTTATAATAATATATTTTGGAGTGAATATGGTACTGTGTGCAAAGTGTATCTCTTTGGGTACAGTGTGTGTGTGTGTGTGTGTGTGTTAACTGTGTGTTTGTTTTTCATTCCAGGACTCTCACCATGCAGCTGCTGATGACCACCAAGCCAGGTTTACAAAATCCGCAATAGTGGGCTGCAGATACAGACGAAAACAGAAAAATGTGAGAACGCGTATTTCAACCCACCATTAGTCTCTCTATATACCATTAATTCAGTACATAATCATCTAATCTGCAGCGTTCTCACCACAAACACTCCTCTGGGTGCAGCTCCAGTTTCACTGTTGGGCAGCCGTTCGCACACAGACTGGTAGTCAAATGACTGCTTGCGGTTGTAGAAGGAGTTGTTGTAGAGAGCGTGCATCAAGTAGGGATCGACGTCACTGAAGAACATTCCCACCTGTGGAGAATAACAGACACAGGTAAAGCTGAGTGTAAAGATTAGTGAGAAACCACAGCGGTCAGCGTCTTTATTGACTTCACCTTGTTCCAGTCCTCCTTCTGATTAGACATGATTAAGAATGCACCGTCGTCTATCAAATAGCACAGGAGATCCTGCACACAGAAACAAACATGGGCTTTAATTAGATGCACAGTGGAAAGAACAGTACAGTACAGTGCTATGATACAGAAAATCAAGCATGAGGAGGAGTTTGTTTGGGACTGTCCTGATGAATATCTGTAAAACACTAAATTGTCCAGGTTTTCATCACAATTAAAAAATCTAATATTTAACTATAACTATTTAACTTATACTGATTTGTCTGTGTGAGTGAATCAGTCAATGTGCTGTTGTCGAGGCTATTGCTAGCCGGAGTCATTTGACATGTTTTGGTGTGTAAATGATTCAGACTAATTGGTCCAGTATATGGCTGCAATGTAATCCTTTGGGGCAACTCTGACTGTCAAAGTTACATCCACTAATAGTGCTTGTTTTTTCGCCACTGACAGGCTGAGGTTGTTATCCTAAGTGTCTGACAGAAATGATTCCAGTGGAGATAGACCTTGTTTTTGAAGAGAACGATCCTTTCTGTGACCAGAAACACAAGTCTCGTTCATTTTAGTGGACGTAACTTTGACAGTCGTAGTTGCCTTTAAGGATTACGTTGCAGCCATTGTAGTCATGTCGCTGCTGCCGGCAGAGGCGATCTACTCAACCGATTCCAAAACTTTTGCTAAGTATGTGTCATTTACATACCCAAACGTGTTAATATAGGGCCCAGGTTTAAAAATACTGGAATTTCTGTTAAACAGTCCCGGGTTGAAATTTTAAAATATGGTCACCCTAAAAAGGAAACTCATTAAAAAATTTTAACAAATACTAACATCACTGTTGGCTTCGCAGTCCATCTCACAGCCCCTGTTTGGTCCACACTGTCACAAAGAAAAAGCAACATCAGTAGCTGATCATCTTAGAAACTGCTGAACACTTAAGCTTGTAAATATATTCTTAAGGTTCTTTGTTACCGTATTTGAGCCCTGACGGTTATCTGTATGGTTGCTGGCAAGAATCTTGAACTTGTCCGTCCAGGCTTCAAGGTCTAATTTCACTCCAACCACTGAAAAAAAGAAGGAAAATTCAAAATACAAGACCCATGCACATAAAAGTCCCAACAAACAGATGCAAAGCAAGGACATGTCCACACAAAGTGACAATAAATACAAACACAGGTGTGTAATTGTCTCTTTCTTTAACAATCTCCATTAGGATTTTCTCTCCTCTTTCAGAGCGCGAGCCCACCTGCAGGTTTGATGGTCTTCCCTCCGACTGTGATCTCCACTGCCGTGCTGACCAGGATCCCAATGGTGTCGTTCTCTGGGTTCAGTAGCTCGTCCCTGGCTTTAAGACGGAAACAAATAGAGAAACAAGCCACGAGGGGGGGTTTAGAAACAAAGAGCCACAACACATTACGAGGCTCACCGTGAGATATACAACCAGAGACTGAGAGCATCATTCACCTGTTCGATAAGGCGCTCGGAAGATGTAGCCCTTGTTGTCGAGACTGCGGCGGTAATAGCTGGCATTAAACGGCTCAGGGTCTTCCTCCCAGGTCTCTGAAGCCCTGAGATTTAAGAGCACAGACACTGGGGCTGTAAATCTGATGCATAAGCCTCTTGCTATACTATCTGCTTAGGGAAACATATCAACTCCTCACAACTCAGAATAAAGTGAGAAACTTGACAGATCTACAGAACAGCTGCTGTCCGGACGTACAGCCTTGATGACGAGTGCACTCACTTGTTCGGAAACACTCTTGTTACGCCTCCATCTGTTGCAGCAAACACGGCCAGAAAACCGTATCTAAATGTCAGGAGGGAGAGAAAGAGACAGAAATCAAATCAGATTCAGAGTCAGATGTAAAGACGCGGCTCCCTCAGTGTCGGCTAATCATACTTACGTGTTCAAGTCTTTATTCTTCCACACTTTCTCCACCAGCTGCCTGATGATGCCGGTGTCCAGGATCAGGTTATGAAGGAGCAAGTTGTCACCTAAACAGAATAATAACAACTATCAGATTATGAGTTAATATCCACAGCAGATGTAGATTTCTCTCTCTCTGAGTATTTTGGAGGATTTGTTGACAATAAGAGAAAATATATACATCGCCAGCCTTGTGAGAGAGTAAGAAGAAGTGAAACTCACATTGTTTGGAGTCCGGTGTCACCTTCTCCATGAGAGCAATGAAGTTGAGCAGGAACTCAGTGTTGTTGTTGGACAGTTCCAGATCATTGCAGTACTCCCTGAGAAACAGACGAGACATTTTAACTCAGAGAAAGAAGGTTAAAAGCAAACACATCCATAAAACATGAACACTCTGCCTCATTTGTCCTTCATAGAGGGACACAAAACAAAAAGTGGGGAAGCACGAATAGATGTGTCACTTGATGCTATCGTGAGCAGCATGCATGTCTTAAAGCTTGAATTTCAATATGCTAAGATGGCTGTCAATCAAAACAAAAACGTGGACAGCATCACAATGAAAGAGTGATTTTATCAGTGTGGTGCAGAGTTCAGGCTTCAGCTGGAGGCGATGAGGGTTTGATAACAAAACAGAACATGCAAAGAGGATTTCAGTCATTTTTTTCATACATACTGGAGCTTTTTTGGGTAGTTACACATTTCATTGTCCAATATCCATTTTCTTCTTATTATTATTATTCATACTTATCTTTCATTCCACTGAACAACTAAACTAATGACTCCTGAATGTAATTGTGTATAGGACTGTCACAATAATTACGTCATCATACATATATTCTCAGCATGACCTCGATCATTTTTGGTGACCTTGATATCGCCCGTTGTGTTTACATACGTGTTTGTTAACATAAGAATGTCACCAACATGATGCCATAATAAACAGCAGGCACCTCAGGAGGTTGTCATATTTAATTTATTGCTTTGGATGTGTGGTTTTATCTTATTTAGGATATTTTGAATTATTTTTCCAGTTCCATTGTCTGAATAATAAGGATTAAAAGTTAATTACTCCTTCACTGTCAAATCTGACAAAGTGACTTTAATTTAAAAAATCCAGGAAACAGATTACTTCAAAATGACCAAATAAAGTAGACGTTTTAAAAAAAACTTTTTAGCTCGTACAACATAAATTTAATAGTGTATTTTACTTGGTATTTCAGAGGTAATCGGTTTCCTGACTTTTTTAAAGCACAGGCAATGGCTGAATTAATACAAAGGTAAAGAAAAACAGAGGCAAATTAAAGCAGAAATACCAATTTATATCACATTTTATATATTATTAATGGCTACATTTATTTCCAATTCTACTTTTGGTACATTTAATGGCATATCAATTTATAAATTCATTCATTTAGTTATTTTTTTCTTTATTTTATGTTGGCACGTTTAGTCCTCCATACTTCTGGGACAATATGCCATCCAGCAAAAAGTAATTATTGTGACAAGTCTATTCGAATAACACAAACATGTAGCAGCATGCAAAGAAGATTTGATGTGGCTTCAATACTTTGTTTTAATGAGGGAATGATGAATTTTAGATTCAATTTACACTTTACATATAAAACACTACTCAAAAAGAAAAGAAATGAATGAAACAAACCACTTCCACACAGTGCAACTCAACATCACAAAAAGGCAAAAGACAAGACCAAAAACTGATGACCATCAACGACAGAGAGCTTTCACACACAGAGCTACCTGGGAGCAATGAATACATGTCCTTCAGACTCAAAACTGTTTGGCAGCAGTGATTCAAAATCTGCAACAGAAAGGGGAAGATTATCCGGGAAGAGCAGTGGGCAGAGCAGTGGGGAGTTGTGGGTAAACAGCAGCTGTTCTTCAGAGGTGTGGGGACGCAGGAGGGAGTTTACCATAGCAACACTGAGGTATCATGGGAACACTAGCGTTAGCCAATATGGTGCCTCAAATAGAACCTGACTCTCAATGGACGACAGCTTTAGTTTCACAAGCACTCACACCTTCTTTTTTTTCCTCTTTTTGTCCGTCACTTTGTCAACAAGCGTTGTCCGATTCGTCTGGTTTCACTCTAACATGTTTTGGACGTCTGAGAACTGACTTGCGAGACGTGCCGTGTCAGGAAGCAAGTTCTCAGACGGATTGAACACAATGAGTGCTTTCAGATCAGGCAGGCATCAACATGGCCAACTATTGCAGGGGAGAGGTGGGTGAAGGTCCTGATGGAAGTAGTCACCCCTCAGACTGGCAGGAGAGCGGGCTCAGAGAGACACATAATCAGAGGAGATGCATTGCATTGTGAAGGGCATGTCGAGGGGCAACTTAATATTAATCTATCACAGACAGAGCAGAACACAAAATATCAAGCGTCATTAAAGCCTCGACAGGAGAGTCTGCGATGAATCCAACATGTTATTTTCTCATTAGGCCGTGACCTGTGACTGTACAAGCAGAGGAAAGGTTTCATTTTAGAGCTAAAATAGAGTGCCCAGGTAGTTTTCCGCCCACAATGCCGTGCACATCCGGGGTCGGGTTTACTGAGGAAGTGTTGGGCCGTGCCCCTGGCGGTCTGAGGGGTGAGGAGGGAGGGAGACAAGCTGATGGAGACAGGGAGTACAGAGGGACGACACAGGAGTCAGCACCCTGACACCTGACAACATGGGAGGACCTGGGTGGGCAGGACACAGCTCAGCCCTGAAGGGTCAGTCTGCAGGCTGCAACGTCTCCAGCTACTGACGAGATACTACGGCAGCTGACAAATGTTAAGTAGGTGGTTTTTATATGTAGATCAATGAGGAATAGCTACATTAAAATATCATGACCATAAGAGATTCCTTTTTACTCTACTATGAATAAATTACACTACTTATACACATATAGAGGAATCCAGGGATGTACCTGAAGCAGACGCCATTACTGCAGTTGTGTCTGCCTATGCTATCTGGGCGTTTGAATGCAAGTTGTCCTAAGAAGTGAACAATTTAAAAAAATAAAGTACGTTCCGTCACTTTTGACAAGAATGTCTAGAAAATAATTTCAATTATTATGAAAATGTATTTCAATCATCAATTAGTATTGATTAATCCTCAAAGACCTAGATCAGTGTTTGGGTCACCTTACTGTCCTGTATTTGTTGTGATTTTTTCTACCCTATTCTAACAGTCAGCATCAAGTTTCAGCCAGGCTTATTTTAAGTCCCAATTTTACATTTGCTTTGTCTGACAATGGTTACATTTAAAAGAATTAAAAAAAAAAAAAAAAAGTGTTGTAATTTTGACCCTCTGAGTCACCTGTAGTTGGCATTTTGTGCTGATCGCCATTTATGAAATAATCTTGAATTTTTTTATTTCTTACTTTTTTACTAATGTAATTTGTCTTGAATTATTAAATGCAGCTCTTTATTGATTATGGTAGCTTGCTATTACAGCAGTGATGGAATGTACTGTAACTAAGTGCATTTACTCAAGTACTGTCCAATTTTGCTGTATTTTTACTTTACATTACACATCAGAGCCAAAGTAGCACATTTTTATATGTATTTATTTTTTTGGCAATGGGATTAAGAAATACTAATTCTCTGTTATTTATTTGGGCTATTGTTGTAATCTATTATGTAAAATCTGAATAACACAAAGATCGACATCCGTGTAAGGTACCTTCATTAGTAACTGGGGGCCGCCGTCTACAACATCAATCCAACCACCAACGCAGACCTGAGTCACTACAACTTGCCACTGCAGTAATGGTGGCACCGCTAGATGGCGGAACCAACAAATCGGGTCGCCGGGTTCGTCTATATGTGCTGATTTTATCACAGCTAAGGTGTCAGACTATAAAATAACAATTCAGATTAGTGTGTTTATCTTCCTACATTATGAAAATGTTACAGCAAACAGTACAAAATCTTTTACTTTTACATGAAGCTCAACATGCTCTAAATGTTTTCATTTAAATTTAGTTAAAGTTAATACCTGAGCCCTAGTGTGAGAATTAGTTAAGACATTTATTAACTAATGACACTGTAAGAAAAAGACAGAAAGAGACAGAAAGAGAGAGATGGAGGGAGACAAGAGGGTGAAAGAGAAACGGAGAAGGAAGATGAGGAAGAGACAGAAATATGGTCGAAGAAAATGTGAGGAAAGTGAAAGAAAGAGAAAGAGAAAGGAGCAGACACAACCCATTTGGAGCTATCCACAGAAGGAAAAGGATTAGGAGGAGGAAGACAAAAGACAAGTTTTAACAGAGAACATGAATATCTGTCTTCCTTGGGTGCAGTTGGTGTTTTTTTTTTTTTTGTGGCTTCTGGAGCAGCGTGGGAGGGAGGAGGGTGAGGTTGGGGGACCGGAGGAGCCATCGTGAGAGATGTGGGATCTGAGCTGCAGCAAGAGGGTGAAGTGGAGAAGGAAGGATAAAAGGAGGAAGAGGAGGAGGAAAAAGAGGAAAAGGGGAGGAAAGTCCTGAAGGCAAGACGGGCAGGAACAGAGGCAAGCAGGCTGGGACAGGTGAGGGGAGAAGGAGGAGGGGGAGGGGGAGGGCAGCAGGAAGAGGTTGAGGACGAGAGGTGTGGGAAGGAGGCAGCGGTGGGAAGTAGGAAGTAAAGGTAGGGAACGTGGACCAATATGGAGTATACTTGCCCTTGGTGTATGGCACTGTGTGGATCCATCAGAGAAGGAGTGAGCAAGAAAAGAAACAGGGGGTCGGGTGGGAAGGGGGGATCACAGACAATATTTTATTCAATTACTGTTTGAATAAAAATATTGTTTTCTTGAAAGAAAAAAAACAATCTAAGTCAAACAAGACAAGAGAGAAAAAAGAAATGAAGAGCAAACATCTTATTTGCAAGAGCAAACGAGGGAACAGAAAACCAACAGAAGAAAAGGAAAACAAACTGGGAAATCCAGGAAAGGAAAACATTAAAGACAAGTAATTGTGAGAGATAACCATGGTTAAACAAAATAAAAAAATTAAAAAAAATCAAATGAAACAGGAAAAGAGCGGAATAACAGGGTCTGGACAAAGAAAGAATGAGAGAGACACGTGTGTCCCCATTCAGACCCACATAAACCCAAACTCCCACATTAGTCGAGCCCTTATCCCGGGCCGAGTGGGAGTTTATATACTGAATGATTCCAAAGCTGAGAGACATCTCACACAATCCAACAAAAAACATAAAATAAAAATTTAAAAAATCACACACATAACAGAAGGAAAAATTCCCCAAATCATAAAACTCATCATAAGGAGTGAAAAGCATGCATATTTTCACAGTTTTTCCAGAACATCAAATACTTTGAACACAGATGCTTCAGAATCATTACTTTGGTGGAGAAGAGGCGAGAGCATTTGGCAAAAAAAATAATAGCACAAAGGTCACCATTATTTTCACCTGAGTAACACAGTAAAACCACAGCTTTCACCTTTCTGTCAGTTCAGTTATTTTTTTCTTCAGCCAGTGTGAAGAAAAAACATCACCGGTTTACAGCACAGCATGAAGACAGGAGGGAACAGGGGGCAGTAGAGGAGTCGGGGGACTCAGGTATGAACCTGCCTATCAGAGAGCGTAGAAGAGGGGGGAGCACGGGGGAGGGGCGGGGCAGGCGACTCCGCTTGCACACTCCCTATTGATGATGTCGGAGACCCGGGACGAAAGGACTGAATAAGAGCATAAGGTCATATTTGGGAGAGAGAGAGAGAAGAGGAGGAAAGAGTGGAAAGAGAGAAAGAGAAGGAGAGGGACAGAAAGTGAAGGGTGCTGGGTACTCCCGGGTACTTACACTGCACCTGAAGGATCTGGTCACTCAGGTTGGCCTTGATGTGGTTCTCACTATATGTGGGCAATACCAACCCTAGACTGAGGTAACGAGGCAGAAAATCAGGAACACGTTATGAATGCACAAAAAAAACTCTGACATGTAAACAAATACAGGACTCACTCACTTATAGACACAACAAGTTTAAAAAGGTTACATCAGATGGTATCAGAAGAGACTTTACAAATGTTTCATGAGGAAAGACACTGATTAGACACCTCTGTAAGACCCAGTAGACTATTTGGTAATTCTTTTTACTAGGAGGATGGACCAAGTTTGTTTTATTCAGCAGTGACGAGGGAACTGACTCTTTTGGTTTTTTGGTTTCACAGCCATGGTCAAGGCCACGGATTCAAACTTGCGCAAACCTCCGCCAGGAAAGGATCAATGAGTCAGGCAGACTAGAACAACAGTTTCAACTAAACAACTCCTCTGTCCCTGCTCTCTCACCCTCTCCACTACTAGGGAATGGTGGGTGGCAGGTTAACAAGGGGGGTGGCATTCCTCCTCATCCTGCCTCAAATCTCCTACCGGTTAGACCCTAGTTCAAACACACCCTGACGCCACCCTTTAGTTTGTGGACGACAGGTTGTTTTTAGGAACCAGAAGTGACCATATTGTATTGGCAGGTGGAGCTGGAAAGGATAAGCAACGCTATGCCTCTACTCTGATTTGGTCTGACGTGACTTGTCAATCACAAGGTAGCCACGCCCTAAAGCATGCCCTGCTTTATCATCTCGTTCACTCTAAATGAGGACCATAATTTATTTAAAGGTGACATATTATGCTCATTTATGCTTGTTGACATGGTTCCTTGATGTCTAAATGGAATGATAGTAACATGCTTTGGTCGAAAAAACCGAAGGATTGAGCACAGCAGGGGTGTTTACACACCAGTTTCACAGCCCTGTTTTAAGCGGCTGGTTTGAGTGCCTTTCCCTTTTATGCTAATAAGCTACTGCGTGCGCCGCCCACCTCTTCCTGCCGGGCGGAAGACGTGAGGACGGCATCGCGTGACCATGGCAACGAGCTATACACATTTGCGAAGCAACTTTTCTGTGTCCATGCCTGCATATAACTGATAGTAGCACAGCAGACATGTAGCAGCTAACCCCTGTCTCCGGCTCCAAAACAAAGTAGTGATTGCTTTTCTGCAGGTAACGTGCAGGTCACTGTCCTTTAGCACAACATGCTAATGAATTAATGTAGCTCACCATCCGCGAACAACCGAGACATTTCACCCCGTCTCCTCTGCTTGTTCACGGAGGAACAGTACCTCACCGTCCGCTAACAACCGAGACATTTCACCCCGTCTCCTCTGCTTGTTCACGGAGGAACAGTAGCCAAAGGTCCGCTAACAACCGAGACGATTTCATACAATCTCCTCTGCTTGTTTACGGTAGAGCAGTGGTTCACCGGCCGGTTAGAAGCGATAAAATCTCAATATCCTAATTCATTTTCTCAATTCACTGTCATGTTTTAAAAGAGTGCTGATATGACAAATCGTGAATCATACGGCCAGTAAGCCCAACGTTGATAACTTCACGTTAGCCTCATATTTACATCGACGGTTAGCGTTAGCATTAGCGTTAGCTCATGTGCTAAACGGCCAAAGTAACACAAACTACACTGTTTTTTAAATACTTACAGCTCCATCATTGACAGTGGGTATGGATCCATCTTTTAAGGGACAATCTTGTTGCCAGTCCAGCGTCCAGTCCTGACCCTGCTTGCTGAAGCAGTCCGGCGTGAAGTGACTGGCACAGACGTAACACTTTGCTCACTGAAGCTGGGACGTTTCCCTGATAAATAAAATGTAGCCGCTTCGCTCTGATATCCTCTTTGGTAGGGAGGCCATGTAGCGAAACAGGAGGATCCGTGCATCCGACGACAGAGC